>NC_022031.1:50484140-50485052 GCF_000317375.1 Microtus ochrogaster
TACTGAACTATGCCCACAGACACTGAACTATGCCCACAACTACTGAACTATGCCCACAGACACTGAACTGTTGCACACGGCTCTAGAGTACCTTATTAACACATGCAAGTCAAACCATGTTTGTGAGTCTGTTTGTTTTTGAGATAGAGTCTCATCTGCCTTCAAGTACATGATGTAGCCAAGCATGATGGCCTTAGACTTCTGAACACTCCTGCCTCCACTTCCCACATTTTGAGATCACAGGTGTGAAACACCATGCTTGGCGTATACAGTGTAAGGGAGCAAACCCAGGACCTGCATAAGCTAAGCCAGTACTCTACCAAGGGAGCTACGTCCCCAGCCTAAGCCAAGTCTGTTGGCTTATGAAAGCTGATTCAGTTTTTTTTTCCCATTACACTAGCTCAAGTGCTATAAAAAAATATACATAAACCCAGGACATATTTCAAATGCCAGTGCATGCGAGGGAACAATTTCCTAACAGTGTTATCTAGATGTTTCTCAAGTTCCCTTGGTTGAGGTCATTCTTTGTAGTTTGTCTTGGGCTCCTGACCCAAACACAGCCCATGCCAGTTATGAGAAAAGTAAAGGCCAGTTTTCCATGGTTTGGACAAAGGGTCGGCCGTGGGAACATGCACAGCTTTCTCCAGTCGTGGCAAAATCAAGGAAAAACCAACCCAGCCAGGCTGTCCTATGTACCCGCGTGGGAAACGGGGACAGATGAGGACTGACAACTGAGAGGAAACCAAATAAGAGGAAACAGGCTCGCTCTGAAAGGCTTGGCTCTGCCAGGCCAGCTTTTGCTCATAGAACAGAAGGCGTGCATCTCATGTGGGAGACAGAGGTCCCTTCAACTGTTTACTGGTAAACACTGAAGCAATCTTTTTTTTTTTTTTTTTTTTTTTTTTTTTTTTT
>NC_022031.1:50485152-50499281 GCF_000317375.1 Microtus ochrogaster
TTTGTTTTGTTTTTCGAGACAGGGTTTCTCTGTGGCTTTGGAGCCTGTCCTGGCACTAGCTCTGTAGACCAGGCTGGTCTTGAACTCACAGAGATCCACCTGCCTCTGCCTCCCAAGTGCTGGGATTAAAGGCGTGCACCACCGTCGCCCGGCTACACTGAAGCAATCTTGAACACCTCAGCATGAAAGGAGGGGAAAAAAAAAAAACATGGACTTAATCCATTCAAGGGGGAAAAAATCGAAGTGCAGATCAAGACTCCTGCTCTGAAATGAGTCATAATAACAAGGCTGGTAATAGCTAGAGATATGACCGAAGTGACTAAAGGAAGACCAAAATAGCATGACTCATGGCTTATCGTGTAACTGGGTTATTTGGCAGGGGTTGGAATGGCATGGACCGTTTCTAGTGGTGAAGTTTAGGTGAACATCGTAGTCCAACTAGGCTGAACTCACAACATTACATAGTAAACAAAGGTATTTGTACACATGCAAACATCTAGAAGAAGCTCAGGAAGGTGGCTCAGCAGGTAAAGGGGCTTCTTGCCGAGGCTGAGACCTGAGTTCTAGCCCCGGAACCCGCAGCACAAAGAGATCTCCATGAGGGCACCAGCATATTCTCTCTCCCTCCCCACCTCAACAAAACAAACAAACAAAAAACTTAAAAAAAATCCCCCATGAAACTTCAACTTTGTCCCCAGAAACAAACGCACGAAAAATACAGGAGTATGCCTTACATACTGTGACAATAGCACAGGCCAGGATTTCCTGATGGTCCTTTGGGAGTTCCAGTGGTTCCTTGACAACTGTCCAATGAGGATTCTTACATCCCCATGAGTAAGAGTCCCCAGGACTCTAGAGGAGGACTTAGCGTATCAGCTGGATTCCTTCAGGTAGGAATTTATACTGAATGCCGGCACACAAGAGAGTCCCTAGGTCAGGATCCTGCCAGAGTAACTGATTCATGGTAGTGACATGAGAAGAAGTCACCCTCCCGTGTCTGCACCACTGTGACTTCCCTCCCATGTTGGGCTCAGCAGGGCTCCCTCTTGATTTGGCCAGCGGGACATCAGTAGATACAGAGGGGAGGGACTAGGCAGACATCTGTTTATTCGTCCTGCCCTGGTAGAATGCTGAGACCATTAACCAGAGAAGATGTCTAGAAATGGGGCTGACAGGGCCTGCTTGGCACAGCATGTGCTTAGCGTCTCTGAGGCCCTGGGCTCCATCCCCAACACCAAGATTAACCTCTCCGTGGGAGAGACCCAGCCATGCAAGGTTTGTGTTAGCTGAACATGAAGCAGATTACGAGAGCTGCCTGCCTACACACTGAATCATAAGAAATAAAAAAGAAACCGTGGCCGCTTTGTTACCAGCAGCATACCTAAGGCAGTCAGAGGAAGGGACCCCGCTGGCTTTGCCTAATCCTTGAATTCTTCCACACCCGCAGACTGCTCACCTAGCCCCAGCTCAGCATTGCCTCCTATAGCCCACAACAGCCTCCTTGTTATTGTTTTCGCTTTTAAAATAGGTATCCAGGGTCTTAGATGCCATTATAAAATTTTTAAACAAACTGGGTTTTGTGATTCTCTTTTCCATCAACTCCCTCATCCCTGCCACCCTTCTCCCACTCTGGTGGCACCCCTCCCCCCCCCACACTTATTATTTTAAGGTAAGGAGGTGGTTCTCAAACCCTGCCTAAAGGAGCTGAGGCAAAACTTGTTTCTTTAAGGGATCTCCGTTATTGGTCTTACGAGTATATCCTCAAGCCTAGAATATATCATGTAGTTAGACCCAAAGAAGTGTCTGTGAATAAATGAGCAAATGGACCTTGGGGCTTTGTTTAAAATATGGATCACGGGGTACCTCTGGAGACTGGTAGGTCTACGTGGGCCCAGGTAACTGTGTCGGCCTGAAGACAGCTGAGCGATGCTGAGACAGACAGCAGAAGGACCACACCAAAGCAATTTCCCAATAACTGTAGCTGAAGGACCACACCAAACCAATTTTCCAATAACTGCGCTTTGGAGCCGACCTGAAAACCACTTCACCGTAGTAACCCCTGGTCTTCCCGCAGGGCAGAAGAGTCACGGACTATATTAAGGAGCTCCTGGGTCAAGGTGGTCCATCAATGAGGACATTTGGAAGCCACAGCCCCAGCCAGCACAACCTCTGAAAGTCAAGTGGCAGCCATCCCTGCTCATCTCACTCCTGAGAGCTGAGTGTACACACCCCACTTAGTTAAACAACACCACACTAGTCTCTCAGCCTGCGGGGGCGGGGAGGGGAGGGGTGAGGGGCAGGGAGCTCTTTGTGTGCCTGACCGGCTCATTGTTCAAGGAGAAGTGAGTGGTTTCTGCATCCTGTAGGCTATGAAATAACTAAGGCATGTGAGCCTATGTTCCAGCTATGATCAGCATGCACAGAATTAGGAATGCTTTCACTACATGTATGTCATGGAGAGGGCTAGAATGGATCATCTACATTATTTATTTATTTTTAATTGTGTACATGCTTACGGAGCTCTGTGGGCTGTATGCTTGTGGATACAGTTGCTCTCAGAGGGTGGCAGGTCCACCGGAACTGGGCTATAGGTGGTTAGGAGCCCCCTGAGGCGGGTGCTGGGAACTGAACTCAGGTCCTCCAGAAGAGCAGTACGAGCTATTGAGCCTTGTCTCCAGCCCCATCTTACCTAATTTAAAAAAACCAATTAGGAATCACAATGAGAAGCAAATCTTTGAGATCCCTGCTGAAAAAAAAAATGTCTCAAGAAAGGGTATCCCAGGACCCATGTCTTTTTTTTTCTTTTTTGGTTGGTTTTTGGTTTTGTTTTGTTTTTTGAGACAGGGTTTCTCTATATAGCCCTGGCTGTCCTAGAACTCACTATGTAGACCAGGCTGCCCTTGAACTTGAAGAAATCCACCAGCCTCTGCCTCCCAAGTGCTGAGATTAAAGGTGTGTGAGACTACACCGGGCTCTTGACAAGTCTGGATCCTTCCCTTGGTGAATGTCCCTTGGTATCTCCTTTCCTTCAACATCTTCGCCCCTTCTTCTTGTCCTTTTGATCCAGTCTTTATCATATACCAGCATAGTATATATTTGCCTCTTTCCTTAGTCCTGGCTCAAGCCAGACACCGCATCCAGAATGTTCTTTATTACCCCTCCACATGCTCTTGGGTCTTGAAACTTCAGTACCTGTTAGTGTCAGCACACTCTGTCCAGACACAATTGACTGAGCTTGTTTTGACCCCATACTGGATGTTTACCCAGGGCCCCTGAGCTACCTCGTTCTCGGGGAAATTCTTAAATTTCATGCCCTTCCCCACTGATACCCAGCTCCTTGAAGGCAAAACCCTTTTCTTGTTCTCTTACAAGTGTCTTACCCTGAGCACACTGCCACTCAGGGAATTTACACACATTTGTTGGTTGAGCGTGTGGAAGCTAGGCACTGCCTTTAGCCAGTGCAGATGTCTAGAGACAGAGGCACTTCCCTGCAGAAGTGGCCTCTTATTCAGATTTTGTGTGTGTGCTTTTTTTTTTTTTTTTTTTGGTTTTTCGAGACAGGGTTTCTCTGTGGTTTTGGAGCCTGTCCTGGAACTAGCTCTTGTAGACCAGGCTGGTCTCAAACTCACAGAGATCCGCCTGCCTCTGCCTCCCAAGTGCTGGGATTAAAGGCGTGTGCCACCACCGTCCGGCGTGTGTGTGCTTCTTTTTTTAAGTTTATTTTTATTTTATTTTATTTATTTTTTAATTATATGTGCACTGTTGTTTTGCCTGCATGTATGCCTGTGTCTGTGTGAGGGTGTTGGATCCCCTGGAGCTGAAGTTGCAGACAGTTGCGAGGGGCCATGTGGGTGCTGAGAATTGAACCAGGGTTCTCTTGAAGAGGAGTCAGTGCTTTTAACTGCTGAGCCATCTCCCCAGCGCTACTTTTGTGCTTCTTGCACCCATAAACTGCTTGCCTGATATTTGGCTGGTGTAGTTGTACACAGCAACTGTAGGAGAATTTGCCTGCATGAGTATTGTATGTGAGTGTCTGTCGTGGTTATGAATGGCTGGGTTGGCATATTAATGAAGAGTTGCTTCTGAAAGATACTTCCGAAGTTTCGGTGTCTACTAGACCCTTCAGCTGAATGTCTCATGAGCACTTCAAATTCAACAAACCCTAAACTGACAGATGCGTTTTGTCCAGTAAAAATTATTCCTTATCTGTTGGCTATTTTCCCAGTTGCCCAGACTCCAAGCCCCACATGCTAATACTGTCTCCTCTCCACCCCAGAAAGTGACGTGTTCTCTCCAGTCAACTCACAGTGTTTTTTACCCCTTCCTAAGCCCAACTGTCTGCTCCTACACCTACATATCTCTCCCTTGTCGTCTTGAAAACAAACTCCCACTTCATCTACCAGTCTCTACCCACCCCCACTCCTCTTCAAATACAGGCAGCATGTTAAAGCACACTTTTGAAATGGTTATACTTCTGCGTGATACTGCGCAGTGGCCTCTCCGCTGGACAGAGCCCAAACTGTCCGCCTAACTTAAGATGTCGTCTTTGGTAAGTGAGAACTTGAGAATGAGGCAGCAGAGGGTATTTTGTCATTTACTCTTTCAACAAGTACTGGTTAACACTAGCAATGTGCCATTTGCTGTCCTAGGTCCCAGGGATCCACAGAAGACCTTGGGTTTTTTGGTGTTTATATATGAGGAGGGGGAGAGGAATGAAGTCATTGGTGTCTGCTCCTAAGAGGACCAGGTCACATGAGTTCCTCCCTGAGAAAGGAGGGAAGTGGGCGGTGTATGTCCTTGGGCACTCTGTAACCATATTCTTTGCTATGTGGCTTTGTAGTTTCTTCCTTGAAAAGTAGAAGCACTTCCCTCTGCTAGGCGTTGGAGTTGACCTTGAGTCTTGCGCAGGCACGATAGAAGATGGGGTACAGATGTGATGGGGCCTTGAGATGGACTTGTGTGGCTGCAGGCTCTCCCTGTGTGCTTCCACCCACTTCTGCGGCGGAGAGATTGTCCCAGGTGACCCCAGGTCCCAGAGCAAGGAGAAAAAGCAAAGTACAACTAAATCGCAAGCAAGTGGTTGTGTCGTGATGTTGATTTTGGGGAGTGGCTTCTGATGCAGCTTTGCCGCAAGAGGTGACTGATATGAAGGATGTTAATTCTCTCTTCTGAGAGGTCTACATGACAACCCTGTAGTTTGGAAATTACTTTAATTATGAAAACATGTATTACATTTGTTTATCTGCAGAATATTACTTTGACGGTGCAAAGGTGTGTTATATTTGTTTATACTGCGTTTGTTTAATGATGTGAGAATGTGTGTTTAATTATTTAAAAGATGTATTGCATCTGTCTCACCTTGCCTTCCTAAGGCCCTGATTGGTCTAATAAAGAGCAGAACAGCCAATAGCTAAGTAGAAGAGAGATAGGTGAGGCTGGTGGGCAGAGAGAATAAATAGGAGAAATCTAGGCTCTGGAGAAGAAAAAATGAAAGAAGGGGGGGGAGAAGGAGGGAGATGTGCAGGACAGAAGCCAGCGAGCCACCAGCCGGTAGACGCAGAGTAAAACATACAGAAAGAAGGCAAAAAGCCCCGAGATCAAAGGTAGGTAAAGAGAAACAGATTAAGTTAAAAGAGCTAGCCAGAAGCCATCCGTAAGCTAGGCCAAGTACTCATAGCTAATAAGTCTCTGTGTTATGATTTGGGAAATGGTTGATGGGCTAAAGGAAAAAAACCTGGAACAGCCCTGAACTGGAAGTACTGGTCCAAAGGGACTGACTTGCACTAGGACGGGTTGTCATAGTTCTTATATATGAGAAAAATTCCATAGAAAAAGTACTTCATAACCGGGCAGTGGTGGCTCACGCCTTTAATCCCAGCACTCGGGAGGCAGAGGCAGGCGGATCTCTGTGAGTCTGAGGCCAAACTGGTCTACAAGAGCTAGTTCCAGGACAGGCTCCAAAGCTACAGAGAAACCGTGCCTCGAAAACAAAACAAAACAAAAAGTATTTCCTATAGCTGTTTCCTTGGCACCTGAGAAATCAGAGATTCTTTCCTGTACCCTGAAAGAGTTACACCATCCAGAGGTCCTGAGCAGCAAGTCCTTTGTTCTTCTAAAGATCAGTTTTTATTATTTTTAACTGTGTATATGTTTATGTGAGGGTATATACACTTGAGTGCCGGTGTCCTCGGGGGCCATTGGCATTAGAACACCTGCTGCTGGAGTTTTCCACAGATGGATGGGAACTGAACTCTGGTCCTCTGCAAGGGAATACATGCAACCATTGACCCCTCTCTCCAGTCTAACATTGTTCTTGACTGTTACACGGGCTCAGAAGGTGGAGGACTATCTGCTATACTGTCCTAGTGGTAGAATCTGATTTAACTCCTGTTAAATTAGTGAGCCGAATGAGACAGTTTGCCCCGCATCTTTTCCTGGATGATAACTCCAAAAAGCTACTATTATTAATTTGGTGTATCTGTCTTCTTCCCCTCCCACTCACCCATGGGGGGCTAGAAGATACTCTGTATGCATCAGGATGTAGAGATGAAGGCTACCTGAATGATCTGCTCTTGGTAACAGAAGGGGTGGGCCTTAGTTCTCTGTTGGTTGCTGTGATAGAATGCCCCGAGAAAACCAGCTTATGGAAATAAGGGCTGTTTTTGGTTCATAGTTCCAGGGTGTCGTACACTGAGGTAAAGAAGTCAAGGCAGGGGCTGCGGAGATGGCTCAGAGGTTAAGAGCACTGGCTGTTCTTCTAGAGGTCTTGAGTTCAATTCCCAGCAACCACATGGTGGCTCACAGCCATCTGCAATGAGATCTGGTGCCCTCTTCTGGCCTGCAGGCACACATGGAGGGAGAATGTTGCATAACAATAAATAAATGAATAAATAAATAAATAAATAATCTTTTTTAAAAAATTAAAAAAAAATGTCGAGGCAACAGGGGCTTGAAGCCACTCATGTCATACCAGTGGTCGGGAATAGAGAGCAATGAATGCCTGTGCCTGCTTGGCTCCTCTCTACTGATACAGTCCAGGGGCCCAGCCAGGGGATTGTACCACCCACAGTGGGCAGATCTTCCTATCTCAGTTAACTAATACAGTCAAGATACTCCCCCATAGGCACGTCCAGAGACCCATTTCCTAGGTGAAGTCTAGATTCTATGGAGCTGACTGTGACAGCTACCACAGGACCACAGACTATTATAAGGTGGCCGGGCACTCTTAATCCCAGCTCTCAGGAGGCAGAGGCAGGTAGATTTCTGAGCTGGAGGCCAACCTGGTCGACAAAGCAAGTTCAAGGACAACCAGGGCTACCTAGATAGACCCTGTGTCTAAACCAAGCAAACAAATGAGAAAGAGAAATTAGTTCTAAGCAGTTCTGATGCCAGTGCAGAGTGGAGGGTATTTAGGGGAAAGCCACTTGCTGGTGTTGGGTATTCCTCCTTCACCCATCGAGATGTGTTCTTGAGTTTCATCCCTTTTGCTTTGAACCCAGAAAAGAGCTGCTTTTGATGGCTTGTACCCCAGGTTTCCTTGGCTTCTATTTGGGTCCAACCACTGAGAGACAACATCAGGGTATAAGAGCACTGAGAAGGGAAAATGTGGACTGGATCTTTACTTCACCCTGCATGCTGGCTGCCTTTGGGTACGGGGGCTACTTCCTGTCCTCAGCTCCTCTGGAAGTCTGCAGCCTGCCAAGTTCTTCCAAAGCTCCCTTCCTTTGCCTTTAAGTCTGGGAGCGATAACTGCTTCCCCTGCCTCGTCTTAATTTCCTTTAACTTGTTCAGCCTGCTCTCAGGAATCTCTCCAGGACACATTCTCCAATTGCCTTTTTGAGTGTGTCCTGTGCGTCCAGCAGCGACAGGAAAACAAAAACATTGCCTGGAAAGGTCAATAATCCTGGGCTCCGTGCAGCTCAGTTCAATTCAATTTAGCAAACATTGACCGAGCGAGGTCCTCTCCATCAGTCTCGGTGCCAGGAGCCGGGGCCAGAGGAAACACAGGCACAGAACCTACAGGCAGGGACCCAGCCACAGCTTCCTGGGAGGCAGGATGCAGGGAGAACATGGGGGAGGGCACTCAGCTGGAGTGGAAGTACCAAAGTACCTACCACCTACTGCACCAGAGAGAGTACAACCGAATCTCAAGCCGTGAGGCGCTCCTATCTCTAGGTTGCCTGTGTTGGTTGGTTGGGCACCCTCGCTATCTTCCAGTTCCCAGACTTCTGGCTTCCTTTCTTTTCAAGGAGCCCCAAATCTACTGGGCTACCTAGGTCGTCCCTCCCACTGGCTCCCAATAGACAGGCATCTGAGAGGAAGCAAGGAGGCTTGGCATCATGGGCCTGGAGGTCCCGAGGTGAAGATAGTAGTTCTTTCTGTATTGCCCTAGATAGTCCACTGAGATCCCTGAGACTGTGAGCTGCCTCTGCTGACTTTAAAGGAGGGTGAACCTAACATACACTTTTTCTTTTTTTTTTTAAATTTATTTATTTATTAAAGATTTCTGCCTCCTCCCTGCCACCGCCTCCCATTTCCCTCCCCCTCCCCCAATCAAGTTCCCCTCCCTCATCAGCTCGAAGAGCAATCAGGGTTCCCTGATGTGTGGGAAGTCCAAGGACTACCCACCTCCATCCAGGTCTAATAAAGTGAGCATCCAAACTCATATTTGGTTTCTAGCCATAAATAAAGGACATTGAGCCTATAATTTGCAATCCTAGAGAAGCTAAATAAGGTGAACCCAAAGAAAAACATATAGGCATCCTCCTGAATATTAACCTTCATCAGGCGATGAAAGGAGACAGAGACAGAGACTCACATTGGAGCACCGGACTGAAATCTCAAGGTCCAAATCTGGAGCAGAAGGAGAGAGAGCACGAGCAAGGAACTCAGGACCATGAGGGGTGCACCCACACACTGAGACAATGGGGATATTCTATCAGAACATACACTTTTTTAATTTTTTTAATTTATTTGTATTTTATGTATATTGGTGTTTTGCCTACATGTATGTCTGTGTGAGGGTGTCAGATCCCCTGGAACTGGAGTTACAGACAGTTGTGAGCTGCCCAAAGCTTAGCAAAACAGCAGAAAAGATCTGTTTTTCTAAACTAAAATAAATTGTTTTAGCAGGAGAAGTAGTAGCATTAACAGTGATGTTATGAAAACTATTACACAGAGAAAGCTTGTCTCGAAAAAAATCAACCAACCAACAAACAAGAACAAGAATAACACAAAACCAGTGATGTTATCATCCTTGTTTGAAGAATGAAATGACTATGGCTTGGCACAGAGATAGACTTGTGCCACTTATGACAGAGCTGGGACTTGATACAGAGGACCGTGGAGCTAGAGACTGCCAATAAGAATACAGCTTAATGGAGCATCAAGCATCAAGGGACTGTTTGGGACAAATGTACACCAATTCTGTTAACTTTGCTGATGGTCTTGGAAGTATAGATGTGAACAGCTCCTGGTTTAACGGTCGGGTCCAAAGACTTGAAGAAATGCATCTATGTCCCTACCAAGAAGAGAAAGAGCTTCTACTCAAACCAAGACACCTTCACTTTGAGTTGCCAGTTTCATTCAGAGGCAGGAAGAAAGGGAAGACATGGGCCAGTCATACTGTCCTTGCGAGACATTTATACCAAAATAGGCCTCTATACTGTGGTTTGTTTTCCTTCATCACCTCATAAGGAAAAGGAGAAAAGGGAATTTAAAAAGTGATGCATGAAGCATCTGGGTTTTAAGAATTGAGGATTTTGGAAAATTGAGAGCAATACAGGGTAACCTGAAAGAGCCTGGTGGCCCAGTAGTACCTGATAGTAAGGAGATTTGTGCCTCTGACCACACTCTTTGGACTTCATCTGCTTCCTTATCTTTTTTCAGAGAACTTTCATGAAATGTTTTTTTTTGGGGGGGGGGGGGCGATGGGGTGGGAGGGTAAGGGTGCCTAATTGTAGCATCAAGAACAAGTCTTTGGTGCCCTCTACTGTTTAGGTGAAGCACTGTAGGTCTGATTAGGTTGCTTTCTGGAGAGCCAAGGGCTGTGGCTTTTACTCCGACAAAAAGCTGAGCGCTACTAGGTTTAGCCACAGAGGTCCGTCATGTAACACAGAGAAAGCTGGTTGCCTTTCATCACAACAGACTCAGAAGTCCTGCGGATCTCACCCACACGATTTCAATTATTTCCCTAAGTGCTGCCTCCCGACTCTGCAGGCACACACCCTCTCCACCCGACCCAGCACCACTCTGTCATTATGGTCACCACACTGGACGCCAGCTGCCCGAGGACATGCCTGTCCTTTTAGCCCAAAGTCTGGTGACACTTGCCCGTCGTAGTCTCTCCCCTTCCCCCTTGTACAGCATGGGACACATGGGCCCTCCAAGCAAGTTACACCAAAGGATGTTGACCAGACAGAAGGACAGATGAGCCAGAGAAGACACAGTGAGCCGAGGAAGGATGCTGGGGATGAAGAGGAGCAGTGAGGGGTGTAGGGGACGGGTAGGGAGAGTGTGTTTCTGAGTTTGGAAACTTCCTATATAGAAAGTGCCCTGGTTCCAGGCTTCTGGGGTTCAGGGCATCAGCAGATGGGGCAAGGGCAGATGGAGGGCTTTGAGGGTGCTGCCGCTCTTTGTACACCAGCGCCCACCTTGTGAAGATGCTGCACTCAGAAGTGCACTTAGGGTTTGTGTGTTATTCACCGGTGAACGTTATGTACTTGAACGGCATCTGAGAGGGACTTCGCCATCTCTAGCTTAGCTCAGGGTCGTGTGTCCCCCCCTCCCCCCCCCCGTCCTCACATTCTGTCTGGGCTGGTTTGTACTGTGGGAGAAGTGATCTTCCTGACTCTGGATTCCACCCTTGATCCCTGAAGCCTAGTTACAAAGGCAGGACAGGTGGTTGAGTTCTTTAAAGGTGTTTTCCACATTTGCTGTCTTAAAAAAAAAAAAAAGAATTTTTGCATGTACGTGCATGTCTTTGGTACAGCCAGAGGTGCCTCATGGGCTCTCCTTGCAGCTGAAGTTACAGATTGTTATGAGATGCCAGATTTGGGAATTGAACTAGATCACCTAAGGAACATTGAGTGCTCTTACTGCTGAGCCAACTCTCTAGCCCTTCATTTGCTGTCTTCTAGTCTAGCTTTGTCACAGGTGCTGGGCAGGCACTCCACCCCTGCGCTGCATACACTCCCGGGCAGGAAGCCCGTCGTTGACTGCCCCGCATCACTGAGATTGATCTCTGATGGTCAGAACCATCAGACTTCATTTTGGTGCTCGAATCTCCTGACTGCTCTCTTATAAAATACCCCATCTACAGTTCCTAGAAATAACACCTAGTTTCCTTTGCAGGTACTTTCCCCCCAGGAACCTTACTTTGAAATTCTGTGCTGTGCTAGGCCTTTTTCGTTTCTAACTCTGCAGGTTTTTTTCAGGATGACCTCATCCCCTCTCCTGACCAACCACCTGCTGGTGACTCATCAAGACTATATCAACCCATTATTACAGAGCCCTGCAGACCATTTATCCAGATGCCCTTTTCATACCTCTGCTGGAACATCTCATTGGCATTAGGCTCAACATGTCCTAGAAAGTTCTCTTTATTTTCCCATCCAAAGCGGCTTTTCCCTTCTATGATTTTCTGTGGAGCCTCCCCCCACCCCGCTGCAGCTGGCCTCGCTTCCTGTTTCTAGAATATACTATTGTTATGCAGTACCCTCTGTCCCTCACCATTTTGACTCACAGAGTATATTTCTGTCTGTATCATTTGGACTTGGCTCCTCTATGGGTCTTGCTTTGAACAAGGGAATGTCCACGTGACATTTTCTAACAGGCTCTTCCTGCTTCTGTGCTGGGGTCTCTCACTTCGTCTCCCCTGACACTCCTGCCATCCGTGGGGAGAAGAGCAAACTGGCTGGAGATGCCATGGGTGATGGTTATGCCTGGACGGGAGATGCTCAGAACAAATCTAAACTTGCCCAGAACCAAGTTCAGCTGAGCTAGCTCGAGCCCGGTAGACCCACAGGCGCACAGACAGGACGTGATGTAAGCCACCAGACTTCTGCTCGATTTTGCTTCTCTCTTGCCCCATCCAGCCTGCCCATTTCTCCTCCCACATCTGTCCTGATTCTTCCAGCTGTCTCCTTTCCCATCACTGCTGCCACTGACCAGACTCTTTACCATCAGTCTCTTTACAAGGCTTTTCCCTGATCTCCTCGTGTTCCGTCTTGTGCCCTCCTGTCTAACCATTGCCTGCCAGCAGAAGTGATGTTCCGAAACTCTGATCCCATCGCAGCCACAAGGGCTTGTCATCACTCTTCGAGAAACACAGGAGGCCCTCAGTCCTTTGGGAAGCTCTAGATCTCTGGGCTTTTCTCACCACGGCTCTTCTGTGTTCTTGAGCCATCCTTGGGCCTCTCTGATCTCCGTGCTCGTTCTTGCTCAGGTCCTTCTGCCACGTCTTTTCCTCTCTACTTCCTTGGCCAGTGACACCTCACTGCCATCTCATCTCTCGGGTGTCAACCTGCAAGCAGTTCCCGGAGGAAGTCCTCGATCCTTCCCAATGGCCTGGGTGGCATTCATTTTCCATTGGCTTGCACAGCAACCCTGCCTGGCTTTCCTATCAAAACATCTATCCGACTCTTGCCCACCTTTCGTTTGCTTGTCTCCTCCACAAAGGGAGAGATGATGTCAGGCTTGCTAAGGGGCTAAATGGGGGCCGTGGGCATTCTGTGAACTCAAGAGCTACTTGTTTAATGAGTGTGCTGTGGAAATAATGTGAATGGAATAATTTCAAGATGGATATGAAAATCGAGGAACACCGATGGAGAAACTGAGGCACAGAGAGAGTTGAGATTGCAGTCCTGGAAGTCGTCTGTGGCAGATCTGGAAATAGAGGGGGTTCTCATGGGGATTCTGGGGGATACTGTTTGCTGTCTGGCTTATCTAGGACTAGAGGGTGCTTTGCCCTTCAACTTCTCCCTGAAGGGAGTTATTAGATTCTTGGGTCCTTCCCTTGACACCCCCCCCCACCTTGGACAGAGAGAGACTTTCAGAACCCTAGCAGCAAGGCTATCTACCATGGCAGGTGGCCCAGACTGCCAACCCGCTGTGCATCTATTAAGCTTACAGACTGCCGGATTGGGTGTTCATTTCTACAGATGATTCTTCATCTGCCCCTTGCGGTGGTGAAAGTGGCGGAGTCACACTCTGCGTTGTAAATAGAGCGCCGCCTGTTTGGCAAGCACGATGTGTAGCAATGACTGCAGAGTGCTTTATCACCTGGGACAGAATCACGTCAGGGGCGGCGATCCTGAGAAACAACTCAACAGAAAAGTTACGTGCACAGAAGTGGAAACTGTTGAGGACGTTACGGAGAAACGGTGATGCGATTTCTTTATGAAGCCTGTGCAACACTCATATGCTCTGGTTCACCTGCTTGGGGTCCAGCGGTTAAGAACGCGGTCTCTGGGACGCAGTTCTCTGTAGCTGACTGTGTGACTCCGGGAAAGCTAGCTTGACCGTCTGCCGGCGCCTGCATTTCCTCACCAGGAGAAAGGGGCTGATAACAGTATCTACTCCGTGGGGTTGCTGGGAAGATCAAATGGCTTAATTACATTCATTAAAGGGCTGGGAGTAGTGCCTTTCCTTAGATTTATATCACCATTTTAATATGCAAATAGATGGTCTGCTACTCCCACCCCGTCTGAAGCAAGGCTGGCTTTCTTCCCTCCTCAGGGCTAGATGTCCTGAGATAAATCCAAGATCCTGAGGACATTGTCCCAGCTGTACTTGTAGTCAGTATAGGGTCCCCCGCCCCCCCTTTTCTTTCCAGGCTTAAGTAGAGAGGATGAGTGAGCGGCCGACTAGCTTACGCTGTTCATTCATTGTAGCTCTCGGGGTTGTTATGTTGTTATTGACACAGGTGATCCAGGGACTTTTTTTAAAAAAAAATTCTAGGGGGCTGGAGAGATGGCTCAGAGGTTAAGAGCACTGCCTGCTCTTCCAGAGGTCCTGAGTTCAATTCCCAGCAACTACATGGTGGCTCACAACCATCTGTAATGAGGTCTGGTGCCCTCTTCTGGCCTTCAGGCACAACACAGAAAGAATATTGTATACATAATAAATAA
>NC_022031.1:50499381-50502724 GCF_000317375.1 Microtus ochrogaster
AACACAGAAAGATTATTGTATACATAATAAATAAATAAATAAATATTTTAAAAAAATTCTACTCTGGGGTTTGGGGTGGGGGCTGCATGTGATCCCATGAGTCACAGGTGGGGAGTTGGTTCTTCTCTTCCATCCTATGATGCTCTAAGGCTCAAAGTCAGGTTGTCAGACTTGGCAGCCAGCACCTTTACCTGCTAAGCCATCTTGTTAGTCCCCAGGGCCATTCTTGAATCCCCACTGTCATCACCAACTTTTGCTTTTTTGTGGTAACTTGATCATGCAGAGGCCTGGTCCGAGAGCGTTTCGTGTACACACGGATACATACATACACATAACGGATATGCAACAGCAAAGGCTAAAGATGGGGAGAGCTAAGAGGACCAGTGATAAATTTGTATTAGAAGCAAACAAACTTAACCTAGGTGTGACGGTGCACCCCTTTAATCCCAGCAGGTGGATCTCAGGGAATTCAAGGCCAGCCTGGTCTACAAAGAGAGTTCTAGGACACCTAGGACTACACAGTGAGACCCTGTCTCAAGACAAAACAACAACAAAGCAAGCTAACAGATAGGCATAGTGCCTATCTTTAATCTAGCACTTGGGAGGCAGAGGCAGGTGGATCTCTGTGAGTTTAGGGGCAGTCTCTTTTACATAGTGAGTTCCAGGACAGCCAGAGCTACAGAGACCCTGGCTAAAGAATCACACAAAACCCCCTGCAGTAATTAAAGCAGCTGGACAATTGAGATAGATTGGAGGGTCCAGCCACAGTCTCAGTGCATGATTTTAGACAGGTGTTCTAAGAGCAAGTCAGTGGGAGGGCTGACCAGCTGAAATGCCATGAAAGGAAGTTGAGTCAATTGTTCTAGAGGAAGAAAGGAAGGAAAGAACTGCATCCTTCACAACACGCACAGATTGCACGATGGGTTATAGTTATAAGGACAAAAGCAACTGCTGTAATAAAGATTCTAAGAGGAGGGCCTGGAGAGTCAGCTCATTGGTTAAGAGCACTGGCTGCTCTTGCAGAGAGAGGGTCTGGGGTCTGTTCCCAGCACCCACACCAGCTGGGCCACAAAAGACCTATAATTCCAGCTCCAGGAACCAGGTGCTTTCTTCTGACCTCAGAGGGGACCAGCTCTCAAGTGCACATATCCTGCCCCCCCCCACAATTAAAGATAAAGTAAATCTTTAAAAGAAATTATTTTTTTTTAATTTTTAAAAATTTTACATTCTAGTCCCAGTTCCCCCTTCATCCCCTTCTCCCATCCCCTCACCCTCTTCCCGCCCCCTATTCACTCCTCAGGAGGTAAGGCCGCCTTTGGGGAGTTAACAAAGTTTGGTATATCAAGTTGAGTCAGGACCAAGTCGTCCCTCCCTACCCCTGCCACCCGCCATATCAAGACTGAGCAAGGTATCCCTCCATAGGGAATGGACTCCAAAAAGCCAGTAAAGAAATTTCAAAAGAAAACATAGCAGAATATTTTCATGTACTTGAGGGTAAGCATCAATTTTCACAATAGAATACAAAGATACACAGAAGTACAAACTAACAGAAAAGCTTGATAAGCAACTTCATTAAAGTAAACTTTTCTCAGGCGGTGGTGGCGCACACCTTTAATCCCAGCACTTGGGAGGCAGAGGCAGGCAGATCTCTGTGAGTTCGAGACCAGCCTGGTCTACAAGAGCTAGTTCCAGGACAGGCTCCAAAACCACAGAGAAACCCTGTCTCGAAAAACCAAAAAAAAAAAAAAAAGTAAACTTTTCTAATAACCATAAGGCATCATACGGTCAAGAAGGGAAACCAGATTGGTAGAGAATAACTAAAAACACATGGAAGTTATTAAAGGACTTGAATATATCCTATGTAAAGACCTTTTACAAATCAATAAAAAAAATCAATCCCATAACAAAATAGGCTAAAGACTGAAGAGAGAAATTCAAATAATAGGTGTATAAAAAAGCACTTATCATTACTCATTAGGATTATGTGAATTAAAATTTCACATGCCTCCGCCCTCGTCATTTGCAGTAATTCAAATAATTGATATGGTGTGGTTGTGGCAGTTATCTCGAACAACTGGAATCCTCAGACAATGCATGGTATTAATTAAAGTCACGGAAATCTTTATGTTCGAGCAATGTCGGTCAGCATGTTTTTGTTGAGTTTGTTATTGTGTGTGTGTGAGTGCATAGGTGTGCATGTGAAGGTCAGAGGGCAGCTGCGAGGAGCTGCTTCTCTCTTTCCACCTTTTACATAGGTTCTGGGCATTGAATTCAGGTTGCCCGGCTTGTGCGGTTAGCGCCTCAGTAGATAACCTACAGAACCATCTCACCAGCCCTTTAATGGATTTTTATTCTTTTTTTAAATTCATTTTTATTTTTTTATTGTTTTATTTTTAAAAAAATATTTATTTATTATGTATACAATATTCTATTTGTATGCCTGCAGGCCAGAAGAGGGTACTAGACCTCATTACAGATGGTTGTGAGCCACCATGTGGTTGCCAGGAATTGAACTCAGGACCTTTGGAAGAGCAGGTAATGCTCTTAACTGCTGAGCCATCTCTCCAGCCCTTCTTTTCTATTTTTAATGGCTTTTTGAGACAGGATTTCTTTGTGAAATAGCCCTGGATGTCCTGGAACTCACTCTGTTGACCAGAATGGCCTCGAACTCATAGAGATCTGTCTGCCTCTGCCTCCTGAGTGCTGGGATTGAAGGCCTGCACCACTACCGCCCAGCCCTTTAATGGGTTTTTAAAAACACATTTTTGGTTTATCAAATGCAATTTGGGGGGAATTTGAGATCAGTAGATGCTGGTGTTTGTATGGCATTTTAATTTTTACCTCACTGTGATAGAAGCTATAAAACATAACATAAAAGACATGAAATGCACAGCTCCAAGCATTTGTAGGCCTAGTTTGTAGGCGCAGTTATGTGCACTTGAGGTGCCGTGCTACCGTCAGCACGAGCCACTCTTCACCCCCAGAATGCCTCTGTCCTCCTCAGACTGCATTCTGAGATTCTGTGCTCATCTCCCACCCCTACCCCAGACACCCAGTCACCCTCCTCCTCCGTCACTGTGAACTTGACTCGTGGTCACGTACAGTTCCGTCTTTGTGTGGCTGGTTGGGTTCACTGGGTGTAGTGTTTTCAAGGTTCATTGGGGTTATCGCATGTGTGTGTGTGTGTGTGTGTGTGTGTGTGTGTGTGTGTGTGTATGTGTGTATGTGTTTGACAGTCTGAAGGTTGTTCCATTGTATAAACTGATGACATGACCTCTCCATGGTATGATACAGTATGGTATGGTATGGTATGGTTTGGTATGGTATGGTATGGTATGGTTTG
>NC_022031.1:50503984-50519639 GCF_000317375.1 Microtus ochrogaster
TGGTATGGTATGGTATGGTATGGTATGGTATGGGTAGGTTTTGAGAGGGTTTATGAGAGGGAGAACAAGCAAAGACATCTGCAGGAGTCCAGAGCAGGGGAGAAAGACGTAGACTGGACATGGCAGGGATGTCTGTGAGAGAAGAACAGCAGGGGGCAGAGAATAGAGAAAACATGGTGAGAGAAGCAGGAGAGAGAGCGAGAGAGAGAGAGAGAGAGAGAGAGAGAATAACGGGTTATAGAGGAAGACTAGCTGGGTGGGGAGAAGCTAGAGGGAGTTTAGGGCAGGGGACAAGGTGAGAAGGGAGAGGACACTGGTGTGGACTTTGAATTGTGTAACGGGTGCTTGTGATAGCGGCTGAGCCTGACACCACAGGTAGTCATATGTCCTTTCTGTCAGGGCTATAGGAAATGACTCTCTTTGATGGAGGGGAACTGGCTTCACTAGTCCTGAAGAATGCTGGCATCTCTCTAACCACCAGAAGTCTTCCTATGGCCCAGGGTGAACTCTTCCCTGGATATTCAGACTGCCTTTTGGAGTTTGGGGAACCGGTGTCTCCAGCAGTGTGTGCCCAGCACACTTTCCTGGATTCACTGACAATGAACACTTGAGTTGCTGGTGTGTTTTGGCTGTTGTGAACAATGCCGCTAAGAACATGAGTGTGCTGCCTGCTGGGTGGTGGTGGCGCAGGCTTTCAATCCCAGCACTAACTCTGTAGACCAGGCTGGCCTCAAACTCAGAGATCCACCTGCCTCTGCCTCCCAAGTGCTGGGGTTAAAGGCGTGCACCATTCCACCTGGCTGCCCAGTTTTAACTTTCTCAGGAACTGCTGTGCTGTGTTCGATTGAAGCCACATCACTCACTTTATATTCCCACCTGTGGCTTGCAAGGGTTTTGTTACGGTTTTTGGCACCAGTTGTGATTTTCTGTCTGTTTTATGTAAATAGTCGCCATCTGTGTGTACTTGTTTGTGGGGGAAGAGTGCACCTGGGAGACAGGTTGATATTAAGTCTTTCTTATCGGGCTCCATCTTTTTTCCAAACACTTGCCTCTATTTAAGTGTATGGGTCTCTCTATGTATATGCTATGTGAGTATGGGTGCCCATGGAGGACAGAAGCGGGTGTCAGCTCCCCTGGACTAGAGTTCTGGCATTTGTGAGCCTCCCAAGGTGGGTACTAGGAATGGAATTTGGGTCTTCTGGAAGAGTAGTGGGAGCTGTTAACTGCTCAGTCACCACTTCAATCCCTCCATTAAGTTTTTCACACAGGGGCTCTCTGTGACTCTGGAGCTCACCTATTCCACTAGACTGGCCAGCTAGCAAACTCCAGGAATTCTGTCTCAGTCACCACTACGCAGGGATTACCCATGTGCCAGCATAACTGGCTTTTGACATGAGTGCTGGGCATCTGAACTCAGTACCTCATGTGTGTATAGCAAATGTCTTAGCAACTGAGCTGTTTCCCACAATAGCTGTTTCAATGAGTGAAGTCTGGGTACGCCCTCTTGACTCCTGGGACTCACTCTTTAAAATGTAGCATTCATTCACACATACATAGAGGGTTTTCATTTTGATGAAGTTCAGTGAGTATGTTTCTCCGTTTTGTTTCTCATGCCTTTGGTGTCTTAAGAAAGCATTGCCAGGGACTAGAGAGACCGCTCTGTGGTTAGAGTATTGACTGTTCTTCCAGAAGACCTGGGTTCAATGCCCGGTACCCACATGACAGCTCACAACTGTCTGTAACCTCAATTCCAGGGACCTAGCACCTCCACACAGACATACATGCAGGTAAAACCCCAATGCACATAAAAATAAATAAATCTTAGAAAGAAAGCATTGCCAAAGTCAAACTCATAAAACTTCCTGGTGTTTTCTACTCTGTTTTCTCCTTTTTTTCTTTTATCTTTTCTTTTGGTTTTTCGAGACAGGGTTTCACTGTAGCTTTGGAGCCTGTCCTGGAACTAGCTCTTGTAGACCAGGCTGGCCTCGAACTCACAGAGATCCACCTGCCTCTGCCTCCCGAGTCTGGCATTAAAGGTGTGCGCCACCACCGCCCGGCCGGTTTACTTCTTCTACACATCCTCCCGTGGTAGTTTTCAAATATCTACTATTTAGAAGTATCTAAGTACCCTAGTCCTCTACCCTGCCATTTCATAGGAATGTTTAAAGCCCAACTATTTTGTTATGAATCCAGAGTATAGGTACTGCTGTTTGATAAAAGACTAAGACAAACTGGAGGAAAGTCAGAAAAGGCGCCATAACTGGTGAGAGTGAAGCCTAGTGATTAGGAACATGTGCTTCTCTTTCAGAGGACTCCAGTTCCCAGCACACATGTCCAGTGGCTCATGAACACCTCGAACTCCAGCTCTGAAGGACCCAGCACCTTCTTCTGGACCCTCCCGCCCTTGCACATGCGTACGTACCTCCCCACACTCATGAGCACAATTAAAAATAAACTCAACCTTACAAAAAGAAAGACATGACCATGATCTTAACTCTGGTCGCGCTGAAAGGTGCCCCAGGACCAGCAGAAGGGCAGAGCCACTGGAGCCGAGTGACCTTGTTCAAAGCCTTGGTGTGCACTTTGTTCTGCTAGTACTAGCTGGGTGGCCTTGGCTAAATTCCATAACTGGAGCCGAGTGACCTTGTTCAAAGCCTTGGTATGCACTTTGTTCTGCTAGTGCTAGCTGGGTGGCCTTGGCTAAATTCCATAACTTCCTATGCTTAGGTTTTAGTTTTGCTTATCTTTAAAATGGGGATAATAACAATCTCCTTGAGGTTTTTCTTGTAAGAATGAGAGATAATGTACGCAAGCCTTTCACTCTTGGAGGCTGGGACCTGTAATTATTAGTCCCATTGTGTGAGACAGATCCTCTCTCCCTCCATCCTCCGCTCAGCCTAGAGCTGGTGAGCATCTCCAGGGACCAGCCTGGACCATCTTCCTTTCTGTATCCCAAACCCTAGCCTAGCACATGAAGGACTCCAGTAGGATTTGTTTGGTGAATCGTTTGAAAAGAAAAGGAAAAAACTTCTCCTGCAGCCCGCCGGAAAACCACGTCATGGTCTGAATACACATTAGCAGCCAGCAGTCTGAGAACTCACTGGAATCCTTGCTCTTTGAACACACAGGCAGCCTTCTGAATTGATAGGGGATTGAGACACACGACTCCTGGATGCTCAAGTCCCTCACAGAAAATACATATAACTTGTGCAGGGCTCTTGTATACTCCAACTACAAACTTCGAACACTGATACAAGGTCGGTGCTGGATGAGTACCCTGTAGTATTGCTTCAAGGCTAACACAAGGGGAATCCCTGTCAGTGATCAGTACAGCTGCAGATTTTTCCTGAGTATCTTGAATCTGCAGGCGTGGATGAAGCCTTAGGATCTGGCTAATGGGAAACCAATGTGGCCAGCAAGCTGTGGATGTGGAAGTCCACTGTGTTTTCTCTACATGAGGGAGGACAGATGTTCTTATCTTCTATCTTTTTTTTTTTTTTTTCTTTCCAAATGAAACCAACCAACTCTGTGTTTTTGGTAGAGGAGTTTTTGGTGTCAGTGGAAGCTGGGTGCCTAGAAGTTCTAGTTCAGAAAACCCCTTGGGCCTTCATTTATTTTTATTTTCCTCCAAGTGGTTAATTTCTCTACTGCAACAGGGAGAAGCTGGCAGACAAAAATCACCCATTCCAAGACTAAGTCTGAATTCCACCTGCAGTTTGACTCAGTTGGCTCTGTTAGGGTGTATTGACGTTAGGGCTTACACAAATATAGGATAGATCAATGTTTTATTCTGTCTTCATTCAAAAAACTTGTAAAGAGTGTGTGTGTGTGTGTGTGTGTGTCAGTGTCAGTCATTCCGTGTGTGTGCATATGTGTGCATGGCTACCCATGGAGGCCCGAAGAGGGTATTGGATTCCCTACGGCTGGAACTACAGGCAATTGCGTGTTGCTTCATATGGGTGTTAGGAGCAAGTGCTGGTAAGAGCTGAGCCACCTCTGCAGCCCCTTGTTCAGGTTTGACTCTGTGTAAGCAAGGCTGCAGCTGGCGATGGCAATGGGGCCAGAGTGCAGAGTTTTCAGCAGGCTAATGGGACCCGACCTTGACCCGACCTGACGTTAACTACGTCTCAGCTCCCCTTCCAGCCTGCTTTCTGGCTGCAGTTTGTTCTCATCAGAAATAGGCTTGCTGCTTTGGTGAGGTGTCTGTGCTAGGACAAGTTTGCATGAGTAATCCCCACAGGAAGAGGAAGTAGGTTAACTTGGATGCCAAAGCTGGTAGGATGTGCAAAACCATAGGCTTATGTTGTTTTAAAAATAAGTTTGAAAGGTACTTTTTTTTTTTCTCACCCTAACTAGCATTTCTGGATTTGAATGTGGCAGAGAATATTTCCAGTGACTTAGCTGAAACAGGATCTGGCAGGTGTTTTATACCTGGCCATGTGCTTTGTGATTTCACAGGGCCAGCAGGCTTGACATATGGCTTCTGTCTTCTTACTTGTCAGGCCTCTACTCAAGTGCCCAGTGCAAACCACAGATCTGATCGCATCTGCTCAAAGGTTTCTAGTGATTGGTCCGTTTCTCTCAGGATCAAACCCAAAGTCATTTCTACTGATGCTACCAGCTGGTGTCCATGCTCCCACAGCTTCCTTAGAGGCCCCCCTTAACTTGGCCTCTCTCTCCCTCTCTTCTTCTCCCCCCCTCCCTCCTACTTTCTCTCCTTTTTCTCCCTCTCTCTCCCTCCCTCCCTTCTCCCCCCCCTCGTCTTTCTCCTTGTCTCTGTCTCTGTCTGTCTGTCTGTCTCTCTTCTTTTTTTAGACAGCATTTCTCTATAGCTTTGGAGCCTATCCTGGAACTCGCTCTGTAGACCAGGCTGGCCTCGAACCCACAGAGATTTGCCTGCCTCTGCTTCTTGAGTGTTGGGATTAAAGGCGTGCGCCACCACCTCCCAACTTTCTCTTTCTTCCTCTTTTTCCAATTTGGATAAAATTCACATATCTTAGAAATAGCCATGTTCTTAGGGACCCTTTTGCTGTTATGAAACACCATGACCAAAAAACGTCCTGGGGAAGAAAGGGTTTATTTGGCTTTGCACTTCCACATCACTGTTTGTGGAAGGAAACACTGTTTGTGGAAGGAAGTCAGGACAGGAACTCAAACAGGGCAGGGATCTAGAGGCAGGAGCTGATGCAGAGGCCACAGAGGGATGCTGCTTACTGGCTTGCTCATCATGGCTTGCTCAGCCTGCTTTCTTTTTTTTTTTTTTTTTTTTTTTTTTTTTTTTTTTGATTTTTCGAGACAGGGTTTCTCTGTGGCTTTGGAGCCTGTCCTGGAACTAGCTCTGTAGACCAGGCTGGTCTCGAACTCACAGAGATCTGCCTGCCTCTGCCTCCCGAGTGCTGGGATTAAAGGCGTGCGCCACCATCGCCCGGCTTTCAGCCTGCTTTCTTATAGAGCCCAGGGCCACCAGCCCAGGGGCATCTCCACCTATATCACTAAGAAAATGCCCCATAGGCTTGTCTACAACCTGATCTTATGGAGGCATTTTCTTAACTGAAGGTCTCTCCTTTTCAAAGACTCTAGTTTGTGTCAGGTTGCCATAAAACTAGCCAGCACGGTATTAAATAAATAAATTGATTCTGGGTGTTTAGTTCACTTACAGTGCTCTGCAAGACTGGACCGCCATCCTGACGGGGTCCAGGATCACTCAGGGCACAAACCTCTGGGGATGTTTACGAGGAAATTTTCATTCGAGTTAGCTGAGGTACAAAGACCTCTCCTAAACGTGGGTTAGGGCCTAGGACCAAACAACAAGGAGAAATGGAGCTAATCATCAGAATTCTTGCTCTCTGCCCCCCAGCTGCAGACGCCACTGCCTCAGATGCACCAGCTCTTAGAACCGTGAGCCAGAGTAAACCGTTTCTTCTAGATTGCTATTTTCTCAGAGTGAGAAGAAAAGTGCTAACATTACTGCAGTCAAGTTTCTGGAGGTTTTCATCACCCCCAGAGGAAATCCTGTCCTAAGAAGCCCCTCCTTCTGGGGATACTGCCCTCGGGAGTAACTCATCTGCATTCTGTCTGTGGGTTTACCTCTTCTGGATACTTGAATATAAATGGAATCATACAGCTCCAAACTTTTGAGCCTGGCTTCTTTCGCTTGACTTAATGTTTCTGAATCTCATCCACAGCTGGCATGCGGAGCCTTGTTCTCTTTAGTGGCTGAGCGACACTCAGCATGAGCACTTCACACTTGATTGACCCATTGACCTCCCGGTGGGCATCTGGGTGCCCCCTGTCTTTTGGCTCGTGTGAATAGTATGAATGTATGTCCACATGTGTGTTTGAGCACCGGTTTTATGTTCTTTGAGATATATATATATATCTCCCTGACCTGGCGGGCTCACGGCATGATCCTATAGCCAACACATGGAGGCCTACCAAACTGCTTCTCTTCTCTGTTCCCGTTACACATACATACAAGAGAATGTATGTCATAGTAAACTTATGAAAGAGCTTCAGTCATAACAGATCATAACAGATTGTATAGATATTTGGGAGCAGGGATTGTGTCTGGGATTCTTTTTTTTTTTTTTTTTGAATTTTCGAGACAGGGTTTCTCCGTAGCTTTTTGGTTCCTGTCCTGGAACTAGCTCTTGTAGTCCAGGCTGGCCTCGAACTCACAGAGATCCGCCTGCCTCTGCCTCCCGAGTGCTGGGATTAAAGGCGTGCGCCACCACCGCCCCCGTGTCTGGGATTCTTATGTCAATCTCTTGTACCTGGGACAGGGAGGGGCTGTGCAAAAAGGTTGTTCAATAAATGCTTGTGGGATTGGATTGTCTCTAGAGGGGTTGTGTTCTCTCTCTCTCTCTCTCTCTCTCTCTCTCTCTCTCTCTCTCTCTCTCTCTCTCTGCATATGTAAGCCATAGGTCAACCTCAGGAGCTAACCACCTTCTTGTTTTGGAGACAGGGTCTGTCTCTCACTGGCCAGAATTAGGCTAGGCCAGCTGTCCATTGAGCCTAAGAATCTGCCTGTCTCAGGCTCTCCAGCCCTGGGATTACAAACATGACAGTTTATTATTATTCTTTCTAATGTGTCTTTGGAGGTCTAGGTCTGTTCTTCACTGCCAGCATGGCAAGCATGTCAGTGATGGAGCTGCCTTCCCAGCCCACAAAGAGTTTCATCTTTAGGGAGGAGCTGGTTTATCTGTGGTGAGGCTTTGGAATTTGGGCGATACCCAGGTGGGAAGAGGGAGTGGACAGGGCCAGGACAACCTCTCCCATTCCTTTGAGAAAAGAGAAAGGAAGACCATGGTGGGAGAAACAGGTTACAAGCTGCTGGGCTTTTACGACTGATTTGCCTTTAACTCATAATTCAGGGGGGAATCACATCCTTCTGTCAGATGGAAAGATCAAATATTTCAGTGGTACCCAGTTCTATTTGTTGCTTTATACACTAGACACAAGGGGCTGGAGAGATGACTGGGAGATTAGGATCACTCTGCTGCTCTTGCAGAGAGGGTCTGGATCGGGGTTGATACCCCCTTCTGACCTCCCGGGGCACCAGGCATGCATATGGTGCATGAGCACATATGCAGGCAAACACCTCATACACATAGAATGCACATAAAATACAATAAATGAATAAAAACTTAAAGAAAAATTGAACTCACAGGTGAAAACATTGTGGGGTTCGAAAGTGCAGTTGAGGAGGAGAGACCGCGTGGTGGTGGGGTAGAATGGAGGCCGGGCACAACATGGCCTGACTCTCTGCATCCCAGAACCTCGGCAAACCTCCAAGGCTCTGAGTTCCCTGCTTATTCTGAGCCTCTCAAAGACAAAGAAAGCTAATAGACGCAGGTTTATATTGATCTTCAAAATTATATTTTTCAAGAAGAGGGGACTTAAGACTTGAGTAGCAGGGATGGAGAGATGGCTTGGTGGTTAAGATCCTTCAGAGGATCTGAGTTCAGTTCCCAGCACCCATGTGGTGGCTCACAGTCATCTACAACTCCAGTTCTGGAGGATCTGTTACCTTCTTCTTGTCTCTTTAAGCACCAGGCACATAGATTCACATGCATGCACGCATACCCGCAAAACACTCATGCATATAAAATAAATAAATCTTCAAAAAAATTTAAATAGCAACTAAAAGGCTGGGCGTGTGACTCAGTAGTACTAATAGTGCTTGCCTTGCACGCGGGAGGCCCTGAGTTCCAGTCCAACACTGAGAAGTAAATAAATAAACATTTTTTTTTAAAAAGTAACTTAAGTTAGCAAAGGATCAAACTCTTTTTGGCTAAGAAGGGGGTTCTGTTTTTATATCAACCTTTTTGTAATATATATATATATATATATATATATATATATATATCTGTATCAACTTTCACATATATATAAACTTTTTATATTAAAAATGAAAAGATGTTGAGAGTAGATTTCATGTCCAGAACTGCAAACCAGTTTTTCCTATGAACTGAATGGATTCCTGTCCCGTGAGAACATTTCCTGTGAAAATGCCCGACTCTGTACAGAGGCTCCTCACGGGAGTGGGCAGGCCTTGTCTTGTCCTGCACCTGGTTCCTTAGCTTTCTCTGTCTCTCTCTTCAAACAAAATGTCTTGAGAGCATGACATTAACACTCCCCCTAGCATTGTTTTTTTTTTCTCTCTCTTTGCTTCTGAATTAGGGTTTAGCAGGGTCCCCCAAGTACTACCTGTCCCTGAGCAGGGACCACAGCTCAGCTTTCACTTCCCCCGGGTCTGGCAAGCTTCTTGACGCCCACTGACGCTCATGTGTAGGCAGCTTCTGGGGCTCGCCTGCCTGCCTGAACCTCAAACTCTTCTCTTTATGCAGCTTGAGAGACAGTGAGCTGGGAAGACGGCTTACACAGACGTCTGAATTACCACGAACATCACACAGAATGTACGCGATTCCTAGCCCACTGCTAACACTCTCCCTTGGTTTTTGTGGGTTGCTTCCTGGATGGAATCCAGATCTGCTTTTTCACAGGCTAAGCCCTGATTTGGAAACAGACAGACTTCTCAGGCTTAATATCCCATTCCCTTTACTTCCGCAACGTTGGCTTTCTCTTCAAAATGGGAGCCAACGTTAAGAACACACAGCTACCCCATTCCCTCCAAATCTCAAGAGAACTCACGGTTGTCCTCAGATGGCCCACGTGGCGGTAACCCTTCTTGCTCCACCATGCTGCTGGTGGCCCGATGGTGCCCGGAAAGCTGTAATCCTTTAACTAGCACTTCAGAAAGGCTCAGGTTTGCCTGGCAAACCCGGGGACCTGTCTCAGGAGTCTCGCCTCCATCGGCTTCCAAGCGCTAATGTTACAGGATTCTTTCCTTCTGGGTAAACCTGTGAAACAGGTCTTTGGGCTCCAGCTCGTGTGTCAGAGTTTTTAATTGATTCTTCACCAGGTCTATCCACCCCATAATAGTAGTGCTGTGCGCAGGACGTGTTTTACAGGAATAGTCACCCGCGCTTAATTTGTTGTCGCATAGCAGACGGACTGTTTCACAATGCAAATAAATTTGTTTTGCGCCCTGACGATTGTGCTTGAGGAAGGGCTCTTTAGGGAGGCCGAGCACAGCCCGTGAAGTCCCCAGTGAGTGCTCACATGTTCCTCCCAGTCCCAAAGAAGGGACAGAACGGTAGAGTAATTCCACGGGGCTAGGCCACCAGGCAGGGGCGATCCAACATAAAACACCTTCAGGTACGTTCTCTTGTTTCCTCTTCCTGATAAAAATTTTACAGAGGGCATAATGACCACCATTATGCCTATTTTTAGAGGTAAGAATACCGAAGCCCAAGCCGGGCGGTGGTGGCGCACGCCTTTAATCCCAGCACTCGGGAGGCAGAGGCAGGCGGATCTCTGTGAGTTCGAGACCAGCCTGGTCTACAAGAGCTAGTTCCAGGACAGGCTCCAAAACCACAGAGAAACCCTGTCTCGAAAAACAAAACAAAACAAAAAAACAAACAAACAAAAAAAAAGAATACCGAAGCCCAAAGAGACACTTGTGCCCTGTTAAGGAAATACAGATAGGAAGTGGACACGTAAGGCTAAGTAGCCGATGCTCTGTTTGGTACTTATTGTCTTCCTTGGCTAGGAGCCAAGGCCGTGCCTCAAGACCGCTCCTGGCTTTTCACACGGATGCTGGGACCAAACTCAAGTGCACACCACCACGTCTGGCTTTTCACACGGATGCTAGGGACGGCACTGTAGCCCCTACCCTAGGAGGCCAGAAGAGGGCATCAGTTTCCTCTGGAACTGGGGTTACAGATAGTTGAGAGCCACCATGTTGGTACTTGGGGATTGAAAGTGGGGGGATTCTTTGGAATGTTGAGTTAGTAATGTGAACTAACTTTAAAATGGACAGCGGAAGGAAACTTCACAGTGAAGCAATGACAGTTTTGTACCTAGGATCTCACCGGGCCTTCTCTATTTATTTCTGTGGATTATTCCCATGTGGTCTATAAAACCAGCCTGGCTCATGGCCCTGCCTAGGCATTACTGTGTGCTGGGCAATGCAAAATAATCTGAATTTTTATCCCTGTCACCCAAAAAGCCCTGAAGGAAGTCTGTCTGTGACAGAGTGGATCCTTCTGCTGTCATATCCTGTCTCTCTTCCCTTCCCATATGTTCTGTTCTATCTATCTATCTATCTATCTATCTATCTATCTATCTATCTATCTATCTATCTATGTACATACCTACGTACCTACCTACCTATCTACCTACCTATCTATCTAGTCCTGCCCCTTCCTTCCCATATGTTCTGTCTATCCATCCATCATTTGTCTGTCTATCTATCTATCTATCTATCTATCTATCTATCTATCTATCTATCTATCTATCTATCCAGCCATCATCCTTTTATCAATCTATCATGTAATCTAGCTAATCATCCATTCTTGCTTGGCTACCCATCTCTCTGTCACGTATTTATCACCCATCCGCTCTCCTGCCTGCCTCACATCTGTCTTCTCTTTCCTTGGTCAAACTCAAATCCTAAATCTCTCAAACTGAGATGTATAATGCTTAAAAATATTCTCAATTTTTCCCCATTTCATACTTTCTTCCTCCCTTTTTCTTGTTTGTTCCCCTTTCCTTTCCTCTTCTTCCTTCTCTTCTGACATTTTCAAACCCAGCGACATTCTTTTCATTTAAACACGAGTGAAAATATTCCTTAATCTACACGACACAGCTGGGGAAAGAACATGCGGAAGACAGAGCCATTAGTAGGCCTGGGGTAGCATTGACGGGTGATGGGTAGGAAAGGGAGAACCGTGGATGCAGACAGCATTTTCCTTAGTGAAGAAGAAGGTAAAGGCTTATCACTATTTGCTAGTATTTTTTGTCCCTTCTCAAACCATTTACAAATGAGGAAAGTAAAGGCTTCCTCAGGTCACACAGCTAGTGACAGAACTATGTGTTAAGTTTGTACTAGTGACAGGGTCATTCTATGTAGCTCTGACTGTCTTGAGACTCACTACATTTGGCCTCAAACTCAGAGCTCTGTCTTCGGAGAGCTGAGATTAAAGGCTGTGCCCCCAAGCTCAAACCTGCAAGGGCAGTGGATGCTCTCAACTGCTGAGCCATCTCTAACTTTCTGCCTTGTTTTTGAGGCCTAGTCTCTTTATTGAGACTCGGGGATTCACTGGTTAGCCTAGAATGGTCAGCCAGTGAGACCCAAGAATCTACTTACTTGTCTCTTGTGTCCCCAGTGCCAGGGTTAACGAGCATGCCAGCATGACTGGCGTTTATGGGACAGAACTCAGGGCTTTTATGGCAAGAACTTTACTGCCAGCTTTCTCCGCAGCACAAGGATTATTCTTTCTTTCCCAATTTTCTATGTACTCCCTCTACCAACCGCTGAGAAGACTGAATTCTCCAACTATGATTGTGTGCTTATATCTTGTTCTTTCTTTCTGTTTCATATACTTTAAAGATTTGTTTTCAAGTACATATTCTTTTATAACCATAATGTCTTCTTGGTGAAGGGATAGCAATGAAGATTTTGTTACTATGTAATATACTTCTTTATACCTGGTAATAATTATTCCTTGTCATGGTGTCCACTTTTAATTAGTGGTTTTTGTGGCATGTCTTTCCTTACTTTAGTTTTATGATATCTATTTAAAGTGAAGATTTGTATGTGTGTGTTTTCTTGTGTGTAGATATAAGCATGCTTGTGTCACGGTGCTTGTCTTAGTTAGGGTTTCTATTCCTCTGATGAAACATCATGACCAAAATCAAGTTGGAGGAGGAAAGGGCTTTATTTGGCTTATACTTCCACATTGGTAGTCCTTCAGGAGAGGATCTCAAACCAGGAATTGAACTCAGGCCATCAGGTTTGCAAGCCAAGCACTTTTTCCTCGGAGCTCTCTCGGACCTTTTGCCTGCTTATATTTAATACAATTATTGATATGTTTGGATTAATTCCACTATTGTATCATTTTCTGATCTTGTTCTTCCTTTCCTGTCTTCTTCAGATTTAAATGCTGCTGTTTTGATCAGCTTTTGTCTGTGACCCTGCAATTTTTGTACATGCATTTTTTTAATTTCTCCCTCAGCACAGCATACATATTTAGCATTTTGCTTTGCTTTTTGGCAGAGTTGGGGTCCAAATATAGAATTATCACACTTGCGAGGCAAGTGTTTTACCGCTGAGCTCTGCCCTCATCCCCGCACCTAAAATTTTATATTCTACATAGAGTTAATATTTTACGAAACTTTAGAACAGGATCTGCTTCCTCCCCTCTTCTAGCAAGGTTGCCTTTATTATGTCCATACAGGTTCAAGACAATACCCAGTGTTTTTGCTTCCAATGGTCGGAGGTCAGAGGATAATTTGCACTGTACTTTTCAGGAGTTGGTTCTCTCCTCGTACCACATGGGTTGCAGGAGTTGAACCCAGGTTGTCAGGCTTGGCAACAGGTGACTTGACTTGCTCAGCCATCTCGCTGTTCCCACCTTTTCGTTTTAGATCTTTTTTTTTGAAAGATTTATTTATTTATTATATATACAACATTTTTTTCCATGTATGTTTACATGCCAGAAGAGGGCACCAGATCTCCTTATAGATGGCTGTGATCCACCGTGTGGTTGCTGGGAATTGAACTCAGGACCTCTGGAAGAGCAGTCAGTACTCTTAACCTCTGAGCCACCTCTCCAGCCCTCGTTTTAGATTTTTGATATCATCATTATTTATGATTGTTGTGTTGTTATTGTTACAGGGAACATTTGGAAGGCGAACACATCAGTAACATTAACAGGAAAACATATAGAATTCATAGTACAGTTTAAGTGGTCTATTTACAAGGTCATGACCCAGAATGTAACTTCCCTTAATCTTAAGCTTCCTCACTGGGACAGTGGGGATAATGATAGTATTTGCTACAGAGAATTACTGTATTAAGGAAAACAATGCTAATAAAAGATTTTGCATGTTGTTTGAAACGTAGTAGGGGCTTTACATATGGCGGCTTCCGATGTGGTGATAGTGGTAATTATTGTTATGATATATAATGGGACCAAGTCACCACACTTGTGAGTCAAGTGCAGAAGGCTTGGGAAGCTGTCACTCAGTCATAGTCTACATCTTAAACTACACAGACACCTTCTCTATAGGCCAGAACGTGTGTGAGGTCTGAGCTGACAAGATGGAGGTGGTTTTGTTTGTTTTTTTGTTTTGTTTTGTTTTTTCGAGACAGGGTTTCTCTGTAGCTTTGGAGCCTGTCCTGGAACTAGCTCTTGTAGACCAGGCTGGCCTCGAACTCGCAGAGATCCGCTTGCCTCTGCCTCCCAAGTGCTGGGATTAAAGGTGTTAATTAAATTAATTAAAGGCGCCACCACCGCCTGGCTAAGACTGAGTTCTTAGACTCAAGAACTTTGGGAAATGGAGAAGTTGGCTGCAACACCATTCCCATTTCCCTCAGCTCGCGTCAGGGTCGAGAATGATGGATGACACCTACATCTTCCAAGACAATGGTTTCTCATGGTGGGATGAACATTACCCCGTCCGCTTATGATACAAATTCTTGCAACCTCGCCTTGACCGAGGAACTGAGAGCTGTGAACGGGGCCTGAGACTATGTAGTAAACAGAGTTTCCTGGTAGTTCATCCAAGCACCAAAATTGGAGAAAGATATTTTTTTTTAAAGAATTTATCTATTTATTTATTTAGTGTAGTGTTCTACCTGCATGTGTCCTTGCAAGCCAGAAGAGGACACCAGATCTTATTACAGATGGTTATGAGCCACCATGTGGTTGCTGGGAATTGAACTCAGGACCTCTGGAAGAGCCATAAGTGCTCTTAACCTCTGAGCCACCTCTCCAGTCCCCGCGAAAGGTATTCTTAGAGAGAAATGAAAGTTTATGGGCATAGGGGTGGGAAGAAGAAAGAGAAGACAAAATAGCAGGAGAAAAAGAGGAGTCTGGGCTACTGTTGCGGATCGGAGTGTCAACACCTTCCATATCTTTGTGTGTGTTTATGTGTGCACATGCAAGTCTGCATCTACACACATGTGTGTGGGGAAGCCAGAAATTGATGTTCAGTGTCTTTCTCAATTGCTCTCCACTATTTTTGGAGGCAAGTTCTCTCATTGGAGTTCACTGATTCTGCAAGAGTAGCTGTCCAGGAACAACTAGAAAGAAAGCAGAAGGTGACTTTGTAGGGTCTGCATTGAGGTGTGTGTGCACACATGAGCACATGTGCGTGTTTATACACAAGTTCATACATGTGTGTCCACACACAGATTCATGCATGCATGTGTGTGTGTGTGCATGCATGCATGTGTATAAACCTTGGGTAGCATTCCATAGGCCCATCCACTTTTTTTAATTGAAGAAGGCCTCACACAGGTCTGGAACTTGCAGAGCAGGCTAGGCTGTCTACTCAGCAAGCTCTGGTGATCTTCCTGTCTCTGCGTCACGGGCACTGGTACTATGCCCATGTGTCGCCATGCCTGACTTGTGTATGAGTGCTTTGCTTGCATGTATGTATAGTCATGACAACTTTTTTTAAAAAAGATTTTATTTATTGTATGTATACGAGTGCTCTATCTGAATGCATGCCTTTATTCCAGAAGAGGGCATCAGATCACACCATATATGGTTGTGAGCCACCATGTGGTTGCTGGGAATCGAACTCGGGACCTCTGGAAGAGCAGCCAGTACTCTTAACCACCGAGCCATCTCTCCAGCCCCATAACAACTTCCCAGTTAAATGTACTTCCTGGTCTATCACTCCTCTGTGAAACCCTTCAATGGCTCCATTTGGCCTAGGATGAAGTCCTCGCTTTCCTAGGCTTCCCAGAAGCTCTCTTGTAAACCTCTCCACGTTCCTCTCCCATCTCCCGCAGCCAGTCTTTTCCCGCAACCCTGATTGGCAGCCTGGAGCTCCGGAAATGCTTATGTTTCCAGCAGCTTGTGTCCTTGCCGTTGACCATGACGAGCAGGTGCCTGGCACATGCCCGCTCTCCTTAAAGCATCTAGCTCACCTAGCCGACTCTGATTCAGTCTTTAAGACCCCACTCATAGCCGGGCGATGGTGGCGCACGCCTTTAATCCCAGCGCTCGGGAGGCAGAGGCAGGCGGATCTCTGTGAGTTCGAGACCAGCCTGGTCTACAGAGCTAGTTCCAGGACA
>NC_022031.1:50522354-50532395 GCF_000317375.1 Microtus ochrogaster
GGGTTTTTGATCCTACTGCATGTACTGGCTTTGTGGGAGCCTAGGCTGTTTGGATGCTCACCTTACTAGACCTGGAAGTGGGAGGTCCTTGGACTCCCCACAGGACAGGGAACCCTGACTGCTCTTAGGGCTGACTAGAGAGAGGGGGAGTTGATTGGGGGAGGGGGAGGGGGAGGGAAATGGGAGGTGGTGGCGGGGTGGAGACAGAAATCTTTAATAAATAATAATAAAAAGAGAGAGCAAGTGCACCTAGATTCCCAGGTTTTCTTCCCCGACCCCAGGTGGCCACACCCCATCAATCCCCCTCCCCCCCACACAGGGTAAGCTGCGGTCCTTATATCAACAAGTTAGATTTCAGGGATCATCTCATAGTGCATATACCAAAGCATCACACTCTGTCTGGAGTACAGACAAGCTTTATTTGTCAATTGTTCTGAATAAGGTTGGGGAAAAGAATTCTCCAAGTTCAACAAGAGCTGACTCTCAAGTTAGTGGCAGTAACAGTAGATTTAACACTTTTATACCAGACACCGGATGAAGTCTTCAAAAGCATTGTTTCTGTGGGATAATTGAAAGTATTCCTTGTTTGAGAACTGAGAATGTTGCAGAGGGGTCCGGGTCAAGGTCACTCAGTAAGGAAGCAGGAGCTGAGTCTGGAATATGACTCTCCAGATTGCACGCTCTTCCCTTGTATGCCTTACACTGCCCAGAACAGTGCCGGGCTATGTGATCAACAGCAAGTCGTATGTGCCCAGTGGAGAAAGGGTAGATGGTAGCCACCCAGTTCTCTGCTGGTGGAACACTGGACCCCCCTCCACCCCCCAAGTCCCGAGGAAACAAACAGAAATTAGGATTTCTCCAGAATCTCCCTGGAAAGAGAGGGCCCCAGAGTCTTGCACCTGGCAGGGTCCTCTGAGTGCCACACGTCTTGTATATGTGTGTGTCTCTGTGCACACAGGAAAGGTGACACAGCACTACAAGGTGCTGCAGGAGAAAATCAAAGCCTGTTTCTCTTTCCATTTCGTCCAAACTGTAAATAAATCCATTTTCCTTGGCCATTTCTGTTTATATATATTTGGGGGAAAATGCAGAGAAACTAGGGTGGCAGGTTGTGGACCCAGGTGTCTTCTTGGACTGGAAGTTCACCAAGAATGTGTTAGGGTTGGGTTCCGGGTACTCTATGAACCGGAGTTCCTGGGGAATAGATAGAAACTAGCCTTGCCAGTGATTGGAGCCCCTCTTGCTTTGGGTCTTTCCTAGAGAGAAACCTTCCCTCATTATCCCATTCAAAATAGCAGCCCCATCTCTGGGACATACGATTTAATTTTTCATCAAGGCATTTCTGCCACCTGACATAGTGGGACTCATGGTAATGCCTCAGCCTTCCTACTGGAGCGCAATTTCCCCAGCACCGTCTTTGGGGAAAATTCCATCCTGGGCACAGAGCAGCCACTCAAAAGTTTGTTGAATTGAACTCTATTGCTTTCAATTCAACAAAGGGAAATGGGAGGTGGTGGCGGGGAGGAGGCAGAAATCCTCAATAAATAAATTTAAAAATAAAAAAAAATAAAAAAAAGTTTGTTGAGCAAATAAATCTGAATCCCCGAGAAAATGCTTCCATTTGTTCCTGTCACAGCCCAGCCCCTTGCCCACTAGCGGATTTAGTATGTTCCTTAGCGTAAACTCATGGAATTTTCTATTTCCGCTGCTCCTGCACTAGGTGTGCAAACTCTTCTCGGCTGCATTTAAACTCTTCTTGTCAATAATCTTCCAGAGACAATGAGGCCAAGTCTCCACATCTTTCCCCATGCTGTGAACTGCAGTTCCTTGACAGGGGCCACATCCATGTAAAAGATTCTGTAGCAATTGACCAATCAGAAACCCAGACCCAAAGAGAGTAATGATGTAGATCAAGGACCAAAAATGACCTCTGAGCCGGGCGGTGGTGGCGCACGCCTTTAAGCCCAGCACTCAGGAGGCAGAGACAAGCGGATCTTTGTGAGTTCGAGACCAGCCTGGTCTACAAGAGCTAGTTCCAGGACAGGCTCCAAAACCACAGAGAAACCCTGTCTCGAAAAAACAACAACAACAAAAAAAATGACCTCTGGCTAACTTCAGTCCCCCTTAAAAGCCATTAATGACCAATTTCTGTTTCTGACCTCTAACGCCATTGTTAATGTCAGGCAACACTTTTGACATGTGTTCTCTGAGTTGGACCACTGACTCCCACCAGTCCCAAACAAAAACCTGGACTGGGTCCTTTTGAAGAGATTTCCTTTCTCTTGAGTGGCTGTGTGCTGTGTGTAGCTGACATCTCCACCATGTATTGTATTAATCTATGACCTTTTGCTCTAAATTATGAACATCCATGTAGCCTCTTCCGTGGAAGAGAGTACTAGAACATTTAAGATAACCTCCATGTGAGTTTCTCGGCATTGGCCACTCGTATTTGGCTCAGAACAAATTCTCTTATTCCTTTTGGAGCAAGAGCTGTGTTGTGTGCCGTTTTCACTCCACTAGACAATGAAAAGTATTCCAGATCAGGACATAGAAGGATCATTTAAAAACAATCTAGCACAATACTTCATGTAGGAACCCATGTGCTCAGGTTTGCCATCGCAACTCTTCTCTCGGGTTCATTATTGGACAGATTCTCAAAGATAGCTGCAGGACCAGATGTTGACACAAGTTGGTGGCCAAATTGGAAAAGAGGAAAACAAAATGTCATTTACTGTTTTCAGCTTTACAACTCACCGGAAAAAAAAATAAGTAGGAAGGTAGGAAATGCAGGTTACAAGACTGCATCTTCCTGGGGTGGGGTGGGGCATACATCCCTTCCCCCCCAGAGCATTTCCGTCCTCACCTTCAGAGAGAGGCCTGCCACTCAAGCTCTGCCTGCATCGCTTCCTTTGCATCCTGCTTTCGGCTCTGTCAACCTCAGCTGCCCCCATAACGGGAAGCCTTGGGACTCTTCTTGGCTTCCTTCATCATCTTTGTCACGAATCCACAAAGTGGAATTCCTGGGGTCAGAGTCCAGAGTCGCGTGGACAGAGCTGTCTCAGGTTTCTTCCTCCCCATGAACAACGTGAAGGATGTGCATTTCCATCCGCAGAAACAAGACACAGTTTCTGCACTTTAGTGAAAGCCCTGGGGCTAAGCCTGGACCTTTGCCTCTGCATTTCAGCTTTCGGTAGTAGTTTTATGAGACTCCCGAGTGTGGGAACCAGTGGCTCTCTGACTCTGGTTGCCTTCTCCTGAGTTGTCTTCCAGAGAACTCTGGTGCCTTCTCCTGAGTTGCTCTGCCCAACTTTAATGTGATAGTTTTTGTTTTGTATTTTGTTAAAAGCAAAAAAAAAAAAAAAAAAAACCAACCAAACCAAAAAAAACAAAAAAACAAAAAAAGCTTTTCAGAGTTGCCTTAATACTCTCCAGACAAGGGCACCTTGATTCTATGTGGCTGCAGGTGGTGGTTTGCCTTGATTTTCCTTAGAGCTCTGATTGGTTTCTTCACCCTATTCTTTTTTTTTAATTTCTCTGATTTGTAAGGATAATAAAACTTCTCAGTTAACATCCTCAATAGTTAAGGTTCAAAATACCACCTCAGGTGAAGTCCTTAGGAATCCAAGGGAAAAAGGGACTGTTATTTCCCCCACTGCCCCAGGGATTAACATTCCACACCTTGGAGACCTCTCTGGTTCTAAAAGCCCTAGACAAATGAAGGCTCTTGGAGAGAGACTTCTTATATTCCAAAAGACTGGGGTGAGAATCCTGGATCTTTTTCCCTAAGGAACGAAGGCTTATGTCTCGCTGTTGGGAGTCAGGGAGGGGGCAGGCTGCTTCTCATGTGGGTACAAAGAACTATGTTTTCTTTGTCATGGCTGCAGAGTGCCCCGCTGTTTGTCGCCTGTGGGACTCGATGGGTGGAAGCAATCCATGCTGCGTTCCTGTTTTTAGCTCAGAGAAACCCCCATTCATGATTCCAGCACCTCGTATTTTTGCAGTATTCATCCATGCCTATAAAATATGTCAGGTTGTGCAAGTGGAGGGACAGTTCCCAATCCTTCAATTTCTCGACAAAACAGTCTTCCATCGCTGGGAATGACCAGCCTCTTAGATTCCTGCCCATGCAACAGGTGGGGATTGGCTTCCCAGAGTGACAGGCTTTATTTTCTTGGCTATCTGTGAAATTGAACGCAGGTCCATTTTAGACACATTTTTTTTTTTTTGCTTGTCTCTCTGTGGACATTGTCTTTCATGCCTGTTTTTCACCAATTCACATGGGCTCTTTACTAAACAAAACAGCAACAGAATAGTACGAAAATAGACCAACGTGGAGGGACATTTAGAAAAACCTTGCCAAGTCTCTTTCTCCCCACCTACTTTTCTTCATTCCACTCTTCTTCCCACAAGGTCATAGTCTGTTTTCTGTTACCAAACAGCAAGAAGGTCCTTGATGCCCATTCTTTGCGAATCCAATGGGAAAGATTACCGACACTTCCCAATTGATGGGAAAGTCAGGCTCCTTGGAGGGCTTTACTGAAGGAAGGGTGTGCCCTTTAGAAATATCCTGTCTGACAAGGAAGAGGCAAACCTACAAAAAAGGGCCCTGGTTTCTTCCGTGGAGACTCCATGCAAGGAAGAGAGACCATATTGCTTTTGACTCTCAGGTGGCTGGTTTCTGCAGCCAGGAACTTGGAGTGCACACTACATAGGAAGCACTATGACACCTTGACTCCCACTTCAGCTGTGGCAAAAGCAGTCCAGAAAAGGAGAACGAGTCAGATTCTCGTTGTCTTGGGTGGTGCTGTCACAGAAGCAGCAGCTGAGCAGGACCTACCCACGCCCAGAACAGGGTGTCTGGAAGCTGTGGATGGCAAACAAGCCAGCTGCTAATAAGCAGGGAGACAGAGACCAAGGCAATGGGGTATGGCCTCAGGGCCAAGACCTGAGATTTATGAGGACGGTGGAGGACACATCTGGACAGCCTTGTGGGGTATGGCTCTGAAGGTCAAGGTGGGCCAGCCTTGGTGTCTCCATGGAAGACCAGTTAGCAGGCCATGATGGGGAAGACTGCTTCAGCAGAGTAGCCTGAGTGAGGGGCTATGTGGAACTTCATAAGAGAAGGAGTGTTGTCCAAATGTAAGTTCTGAGTGTCGAGAAGTCAGAGGAATCCAGGACTTTGAGCAAACTTGACCTTCCCTGGTCGCTGAGACATTAGAAGCTACTAGAGACCTTTGTCTTGTGATAGGTGGGCAAGGACATGGCTTGGAGGGGAGAGGGGGACACTCTGGTGCCCCTCAGTAACATTTCCTGCTTGGTATCCAGTTCGCATTTGTGGGGGGGGGGTCTCAAGCGCAATTGGCCACGTTCTTAGTACTTGTCTCATTCTGGGGACTGGAACGAGCTGGGAGCAGAAAATGGAAAGACAAGTCACGTGTTAGAGAAACCTATAGGTGAGACAGTGCTTTTTCCCCTAGGTGCCATGGGCGACAATCATCAGATTTCAAGGCTTGACTTGCTGGAGGTCACTATTTGAAGTTTTTGCTAGTTGCATATTCACTGCTGAGTGTTTAAAATAGGACCATTGCAACTGGGAAGTAAATTTTAAGTTGTAATTTTTTTAATTAAAATTTTACATATTTTTATACACGTGTGTGTGTGTGTGTGTGTGTGTGTGTGTGTGTATGCACCTGGAGTTTTTATGTGCTACACATATGGAAGTGATTTCAGAGGCCAATGGAAGATGTTAGATTTCCCAGAATTGGAGTCACAGGCAGTTCTGAGCTGAGATGAAGGCCAGAGAACAAACCCAGCTAACTATGGCTAGTGGCTGTCCAATAGACAGCAAGACACACAGTTCCCTGTGTGGCTACTTCAGCAAACACACCGCCTCTATGCAGCGTCCATTAGCAGACCAGCCCTTATTCCCCGAGGTTCATCTAAGTGTGGCAGCACCAAGCAAACAGTCCACATGATTCTGTTGTAACCCTGAGAGCCTGCAGTTGTAGGTCAGGTGGAGATGCCAGAACTAGTCCAGGTTACCTAGGAAGTTCTCAGAGCTCAAGATAGGAGGGGCAAAGGTGACGTCAGAGAAAAGGGCTGCTGCTGGGACTGAGCTAAGGGCAGGTGACTCTGTGAAGGTGGGGAGAGAGGCTCAGGTTCCTACAGGTGATAGTTTCACATGCTCAGTTCTTAGGTATCTCTAAGGCCAAGGTATGGGCTCCAGATAAGTCCTGGGGAACTGGGGGCTTACAGTCCACACCCTTGAGTCTTTCTCAAGGGAAGGGCATGCTACAGCACAGGTCGAGGTGTGTGTGTGTGTGTGTGTGTGTGTGTGTGTGTGTGTGTGAGTGTGTGTGTGAGTGTGTGTGTGCATGCGTGTGCAAAGAGGTCTTTGCTTCCTAGGAAAAGCACCGGGGCCATGTTAGCCTAGCTTGCCTAGTGAGTGCTCTGGCAGGAGGGAGTCTGTTGTCTTGCCTGTGGCTCTGCTGTGGTTGCTGGGACTCCTCCGCTCCAGTCCATTGCCTGCCTGTGTCTGCCCACATGTTCCCCAGCAGCTGGCAGCTGTTTCTGACCTGGGCTGGGCTTCGGGGATGTCCCAGTCCCGGTTGCTCTGGACACTGTTTCCCGGGAGCTACTTCCCTGGGCACCCTGCCTGGCCGCCTGCTCCTTTTCTCTCTGCTGCCCTGGCTGCTGTTCTGACACAGGTGCCCTGTGAGGACCTGGACTGTCTCATGCCCCAGCTGCTCCTTTTTGGTTCTTATCACATAGCATTCCTCACACTGTCTTTGGGTCCTTCCCCACTACCCTAGCTGTATTGCCCTCTCTGCCTGAGGTTTGACCCTGCATGCCCTCACAAGGGCGTTTGCTCCCTATCTGTCAGCCTTACTGTCCTGAAATTGTCCCCCACCCTGACCCAGGGCCACTGGGAGGCTAACCATTCTACTGCAGGCTCTTCCTAGGTTGAAGGCCTCTCTCACACACTCATATAAAACTGCCCGACAAGGCTTCACCATCCGTTCCTCGGAGCAGGGGAGTCAGAATACCTGCAGAGGTTACAAAGGGTGTCTCCAGGGCAGCGAGCCCAGGTGATGCGGGGAGGATCCACGTCCAGCCCACTAGCCCACTGTGACGTCTGGCTGGCAGTTGTTTCTTCATATGTTACAGTACTAAAGACAGAGATTTGCAAAAGCAATGACTGTGTTTTACCCAGATGACCTCTCCATCTTCTTCCTGGTAGTGCTGCAGGAGCTGCCAGGCTCAGCTGTGTCTGGAGGCCCGTCCTGAAACAGAAGGGGTTAGCAATGGGTTTGTCAGGTTCCAGCTCCCTTGTGACTTTAGCAGCGGAGGTGGTCAGGGACACTGCAGGACGAAAGGCTTTTGGTGACAATGGCGCCAGTGTCCCCCTCTGGCTGCCTGAGCTTTGAGTTACCCTTTCCTGATTATTTTTCATTTTATGTATGTGAGTATTTTTGCCTGTCTGTGTATCAGTGCAAGTGTGTGCAGTGCCTGAGAGGCCCAGAAGAGAGCACTGGATCTCCTGGAGCTGGAATTCAGAGGTTTGTACTCCATCGCGTGGGTTCTAGGAGCTGAACGTCTTCAAGACTAGCCAGTGCTCTTAAGTGACAAGTCACCTCATCAGTTCCTTCAGGCTGCTTTTTTTGTCTAAAGCCAAATGAAGAAGAAGCAAATCATCATCAGTCTTCGCTCCATCCGGCTCATGAGCATCACCCTGGGGAGGGCGGTTGGAATGGGGGTGAAAGGGCCAGGTAGTGAGGTCACGTGGGGAAGAAAGACCCTCTGTGACAAAGAGTAGACCCTGCATGTGACCCTGTCCCACCTGTCCTTTCTCCTTTAGGTCTGGCTGGTACCTGGGAAAATAATCTCCATCCCTTCATCTTTCCTGCTTGCCACGCTGTCTATTAAGGAGGCGCCTGGCTGGGAAGCAGTGGCAGTCGCTGCTACAGTGTTACCTAGTGTGAGTTGGCTGTGGAGAGAGTGGTAGTCTGTGACCCGGTGTTACTGCTATTTGTGACTTCTGAAGAGGGTGGTACAGATGCTGGGGACATGGCTCAGTGGGTGAAGCGCTTGCTGTGCAAACCCGAGGACCAGAGTTCAATCCCCAGAGCCTATGTTAAAACAAAAAAGTCAAGTGTCGTGGTGCACACTTGTAATCCCAGCGCTGGGGAGACAGAGATGGGCATGTTCCTAGCTCACTTGGTGAGGTCCAGGCTAGATAGAGAGAGAGACCCTGTCTCAAGGCAGCAAATAGAGCAAGGTAGACAAAAGCCCCGAGGAACACCTGAAGGGGACTTCTGGCACGCGTGTGTGTGCACATACAGACACATACGTACACACATAAGCACACATGCATGTATCCAAAAGTAGGCTAGAAAGTCCCTAGTGTCATTATTATAGCACATTGCCCCACTCCTACCAGCAACTGTGGAGCTACAAAAATCACTGCTGACTCTTTACATACATTAAGTGAGAGCAAAGAAAATAACAAGAAGCCAGAATACACACGGAAATGTACTTTCTCCAAAAAGAACAGGATTAGGCCTAATGCTATAATGCTCACTCCCTTTGAGAACATCCGTCAGGTGGTAGGATTGTCTTCTGTAACTTTGGAGCCATTGTACCTATTAACAGTTAACTTACTCGAGGTCTAAAAAGCGTAAGACCCTTGTTGACACCCATCTGGTTAATAAATGGGAGAGAGAAATTTGAGCTCAGGTTTCTTTTGAAACTATTCATCATTTGGATTTCAATTCTCAGGACTCCCTTTCCTTGTTAGCATAGGGGACTTGAGGAAGCGGAACTGACTCCAATGCCCCTTTTCCAATCTCCTGTGGCCATTGGAAATTGGAAGAAGGGCAGGAGAGAAAAGGGCCAGAGGCAAGCTCTTAAAGCGGAGATAGGGACAGTAGGGTCTGTCTTCTCCATCCATTCGGTTCCCCACAGGAAGGACAGCAAACCCACAAACCTCTCCTGTGTCCCCAGCCTTTTTTCCCCCTGTGAGGCCTGGGTTCCCACTCCTGGCTGGCTTTAGTCAGCAGCCCAGAGCACCTTCCCCTAAGAGGCTATGTTCTTACCAAAGGCTCTCATCGCTGCCTGACGCGGAACCTGCATTTGCAGCTGCTGGAAGACTGCCCTCCACTTTGGCGTCCTTGCAGTGAGGTTCATATAGCTTTTCTAAGAGGCAGGGAGAGCCCCAACACAAAACAGTCAACCACAGCCTCTCCTCTCCCCAAGGCTCAGGGACATGTCCCCTGATCCAGCAACCCCAGAGAAACTGCCATGAGAATGACTGTTTGGGATTCAAACTGTCACTAGGTCCCAGCCAACAGGCTTCTCTGACATCATGGGTGACCCCAGAACATTCTACGGTCCAGTGCCAACTGACAGCAACTGTAAGATTCTCCAAGGGATCCCTATGGATACACTTTTGTGATAAGTAAATAACTGAAGTATAACGTATATGGATGCATATACATTTGTATAAGCATTTGGTGGTTTTTGATATGCTTATGTATCTCCTATCTTTTTTTAAATATTTATTTATTATGTATACAATATTCTGTCTGTGTGTATGCCTGCAGGCCAGAAGAGGGCACCAGACCCCATTATGGATGGTTGTGAGCCACCATGTGGTTGCTGGGAATTGAACTCAGGACCTTTGGAAGAGTAGGCAATGCTCTTAACCTCTGAGCCATCTCTCCAGCCCCTGTATCTCCTATCTTTATGTGATATTTATATCTTTATGATCAATTTAAGGACTGTTTTCAGCATCCCAACATATTCTCTGTGACCTTAATTACTTTTCTTTTCTACCCACCCTTAGTCTTAGGAGTCCACACGTATGCTTCCTGATACATATGTGAACACACACACACACACACACACACACACACACACACACACACACACACTTTTAAAGAGAATATAAGGACTGTTTTCAGCATCCCAACATATTCTCTGTGACCTTAATTACTTTTCTTTTCTACCCACCCTTAGTCTTAGGAGTCCACACGTATGCTT
>NC_022031.1:50532495-50544577 GCF_000317375.1 Microtus ochrogaster
ACACACACACACACACACACACACACACACACACACACACACACACTTTTAAAGGGAGAATATAGCTAGCATGAAAAATCTTACCATTCCTCCTCTCTAGTCCCCAGAAACTTAAAGATCTGGCTGGTCTCTGGCCTTGTACTTGTGACTTTGGTGTTCAGGTGTGACTAAAAGCATTGTGTGCGCGATCTGTTCTTGGAGTCACTGGGTGATCCCTGGACATTTGCCCCCAGATTCCCAGCTGCTCCTTTCTACCTGGTTCTTGGGGTTTTAGACCCCTGCTCAGAAGCCCCACACTTGGGAGCCCTATGTGTGAGCCCCTGCCACTTTCTGCTAGCCTGTGGGGCATGTCAATTTTAGTAAAGGCCTCTCTGTGTCCCTGGAGAAAAGACAGATGTGACACAGCTGGATTTCCCCCAAACACTGAGATTGGTCATGGACTTGTCGGGGAAGAACGTTACTGTGGCCTCCAGTTTGGGAGCAGCTGGGGTAGACGCTAGGCTTATTTCTGTACTTTTGGGGTGCTGTAGGGCTTGAATGCCTGTTGTATACTTTCATAAAAATAGACAAACTTGACCTTTTTTTCCCCAGAAGACTTTATTTTTTTATTATTATTTATGTAGGTCAGATGACAACTTTCAGAAAGCAGTTCTTTTCTTCCACCTTGCGGATCTGGGGATCCAGTCTGGATCATCATACTTAGCAACAAGCGCTTTTGCTGACTGAGCTGCCTCACCTGCATCAGCCTCTTTTCACCTCCTGGGTGGCGTAGTGAATGGACCTCCCCTGCCCTGCCCTGCCCCACATCATCATGTATCCGATGGACCTCCTCTGCCCCCGCATCATTATCCTGCCCTGCCCCACATCATCATGTATGGATGGACCTCCCCTGCACTGACCCAATCTGAGCTAATCTTTTTTTAAAAAATTTATTATATATACTGTGTTCTGCCTGCATGTATACCTGCATGCCAGAAGAGGGCACCAGATCTCATGATGGATGTTTGTAAGCTACCGTGTAGTAGTTTCTGAGGATTGAACCCAGGACCTCTGGAAGAGTAGTCGGTGCTCTTAACCTCTGAGCCATCTCTCCAGCCCCCTGAGCTAATCTTAGATGTCAAAAGATTTAATGCAAATATTTAAATGCAGCAGAGGATTATATCTGACAATGGCAGGGTCAAGTTAGAAGTCAAGAATAATAATATGCAAAGTGAGAAATCTCTAAATACCTGGAAAAGAAACAACATCTTTTTAACCTGATCATGATGAGTCCAAGGAGAACAAGGAAAGGCCTAAAATAGTTTTTGAATGGAATGATAACCAAAGCTCAGCATAGTAAAATGTGAAGAGAGACCTCATTATCTCCCAAAGGCCCAGTGTTCTTCAGCAAGGCCCTGTCTCCTTAAGGGCCCACAACATTTTAATAGCAACATGGGCTGACCAAGTCTTTGGGGCACAAACCATTGGGGAAATTCACAGGGACATGTTGTATGTTGTTGAATGCACAGTGTGTGCACTTGAGAAAAACGTACATTGGCTATTGTGTTAAGTGTTCTAGAAATGCAAGCTCAAAGTGCTTGAATTTTTATTTTTACAGTTACTTAGTACGTGCTTGTGCATGCTCACTTGCAGGGCAGAAGGCAACTTGAGGGAACTGGCTTTCTTGTTCCAACACGTGAGCCCCAGGGGTTGAATCCCCACTCTTTGGATTGGTGCCTTTACCCACTGACCTATCTGGTCTACCCGAGTTGGCTGATAATATTATCTAGTCTTCTGTCTTCACAAATTTTATTTACATATTCTAATTACATACAATTACATAAAGAAGAACTTTGAAATTAGCGTATATTCTTACTATGGGGTGTGTGCAGCACGTGTGTGCTATGGCAACCGTGTGAAGGTTAGAAGACAATTTTGTGGGGTCAGTTCTCCTTTGTCATTCCCCTTCACCACCACATCTCCTCTCTTTCTTTAGGCAGGGGTTCACTATGTGGCCCAGGTTGGCCTTGAACTTCAGATTCTTCTTCAGCCTCCCAACTGCTGGGATTACAGACAGTCCATGGGACTTTTCCATTGGATTAAGAGCAGTGACTTAGGATTCTTAACTTGTTATGCCCCCTCTTTGGGTTTCAAAACTTGAGATATAATTAACTTATCATAAAACTCGTCTTTTATTTATTTTTTTTAAGACAGTACTAAGAGAAATAGTTTTATAAGGAACCTTGAAAGCCAGTGTTGAAAGCGCAGTCTGCATGTTTTGGGGAGGACTCGTGAAGTGAACACAATGAAATATATGAAAATGGTTTCAGTTACTAGCATTGAAACAAAATTAGTGCCCCCCAAATCCAAATACAATTGAGTAGACAGTGTTCTGGGATCTCGGAGATGAGCTAGATTCAACGAACCTGGGATTGTCATCTCGTGGTCACTATGACATCTTTCTGTCCATTGAAGAGCAATCTTACACCAGGATCCCAGCGGACACATACATTTTAGCAAAGCAGATAGTCACAGTGTAAGGAGCATAAAATAAATCTCTTAAAAGTGAGAGACTCATCACAGTCATTATCAGGTTTTACGTAAACAATTCTTTATGGAAAGGATGATGTTTACAGCAGGGTTTCCACTTCCCAGGACAGACACTCAAGAAATGGTTCTGGCATCACAGATGGCGTGTTCCTCACGTGCATCCAGCATTTCTCAGACTTAGCACACATACAAGCCACTGGGGAGTAGATCCTGCAGATTCTGAGTGTCTGTGTGTGTGTGTGTGTGTGTGTGTGTGTGTGTGTGTGTGTGTGTGTGTGTAACTCCATGTCTCAGTTACTAACAAGGCATATCGGGCTATGACTGAACTGTAATGTCAGGCACTGGCAGAGCAGAAGCAGTTACTCCAAGACACCACTAGAGGGTGCCCTGAGCAAACAGTTCTGCAGCGACTTGGTCTAATGAATTCCAGGCAAGCTTTTCTGTTGTTGCTTTATCGCTTACCTGTTTCATGCAGGAGGCACAGCAGACGTCTCAGTATTTTAAAAGCAGACTTTCCTTCGAGACATCCCTTTTAGAGAATTCTCCAAGGTTGTCTTCACAAAGACAGGAGACATTCAATATCTCTGCACTGTAAATGTGAAGTAAGAAGCCCATGAATGGATAGGAAAATAACAGCAATATTAATAATGATGATGATGATGGTGATGATGATGAAGAATGCTAATATCAGCTAGCCAATGGGAGCTATTAAAAGGTGGAGCAGTGCTAGCATGCTGGTTTACTCCTAGGGTTTCATTTAATCCCCGAACTGTCCCATAATATCCACAATGCTCTCATGCGCCGGGAAAGCAAGGTACTTTTTAGAGACATTAATATAAGATGTTCTATTCTGGAAGTTACAGGTTGGACAGCATTTTTTAAAATATGTCTTGCTCTTTGGTGTGGTTATTGCATTCTGGAAGCTTCTACTGGGTTTGAAAATGTCCATCTGTGATTCTCAGTTTGTCAGACTTTTGATTTTGTTTTTGTTTGTTTGTTTTTCAAGACAGGGTTTCTCTGTGTAGCCCTGGCTGTCCTGGCATTCACTCTGTAGATCAGGCTGACCTCAGAGATCCTCCTGCCTCTGGCTCCTGAGTGCTGGGATTAAAGGTGGGTACCACCATGCCAACTAGTTTGTCATACGCTTAGATTTGTTTTAGAAAAAGGTTTATTTATGTTATTCTATGCGTATGGGTGTTGTGCCTGCATGTATGTCTGGCGCCATGTGCGTACCTGGTGCCCATAGAAGTCAAAAGAGGGCGTCATGGGATCCCCGGAATTTGAGTTATAGATGGTTGTCAACCATAGTGTGGGCTCTGGGAGCTGAACCTAGGATCTCTGCAAAAACAGCCATTTCTCCTAACTACTGAGCCATCTCTCCAGCCTCCTCCACAGGGAAGCTGGACAGAGAGAGACTTTGATGTGGGTGCTGGGAACCAACCTTTTGATGGTTGGTTATGAGCCTTGCCTTTAACAGGTGAGATGCCCCCCAGTTCCCAGCACTGCAACACCCTTTGAAAATTGCGATATGTGCCGTAAAAGTCGCCCTCCCAAGAGCTCACCTGGGTGGCGTTTATGTCTAGGTTGTTTAATCACCGCCATTGGCTAATCTAAATCCAGATGTTTTCAGCATTCCCACGCGCATCCCCCCAAACACACACAAAGCCCTAGATATCCATTAGCAGTCACTCTCCATCATCCTCCTCCCAGACCCCAGAGCCACCAATCTGCCTTCTGTCTCCATCGACTTTTCCATTCTTGGCATTTCATTTCAGTGGAATCAAGCACACGGCCTTAGTGGTTACTTCAGAAAGGATGACTGTGTGCCGTGTGGGGTGGAGGTGGGCTGTGAGTAGTTCAGTTTCAATGGCAGTTGAGGGGAACGAAGAGTTAAGGAGTACCTAGAAAACTTCTTAGGATGCCGTAGAGCCAAGCCAAATCCAGAATTCTGATATAATAACCCCCCAGAGCTTTACGGCATAGCTCTTGTGTTATTAGTGCGCTTGCACTTTGGCAGACACTTTGCACGAATGGTCTTAGGTGATGCCCACAGCTCTGTATCAGAAACTGACAAAAAATATAGACGAATTAATGTTTATACACTCTTGGGCATGCTCAGTGTCCTACCGTTACTGAGTGGCAGTGGAGTAAATCCCTTTATCTCAGAGCTACTCCTAGCACTCTGGACAGCTCACTACTACCTGGAACTCCAGCTCCAGAAGCTCTGACATCCTCTCCTGGGCTCTACAGGCATCTGAACTCACATGGACAAGCACATACATGTGTGCACACACACTCACACACACACAGCATAAAATTAAATCTTACTGGGCAGTGGTGGTGCACACCTTCAAAACCAACACACAGGAAGCACAGGCAGGTGGCTCTCTGTGCATCTGAGGCCAGTCTGGTCCACAGAGTGACTTCCAGGACAGACAGGGCCACACAGAGAACCATTATCTCAAAACAAAGCAAAACAAAATCTAAAAAAAAAAAAAAATGACCTGGAAGAAGTGGCGGAAACTAAGTCTGGTTCTTGTATACTTAATTAAAAACTTGTTTACAGATACAGAGCCTCTTCTGTACCCCGGGGCAGTTGTTACTGTCTTACGTTGTTCTTGTGGAACCCATTTTTATTTGAAAGCATGACAGACCAACTGTGGTTGCTTGGATGAGGGAAACTGGCAAATACTTTTGTTAAAATGAACAAAATGAGCCTGCTATTGCAAGGAAAAGAACCAACAGCATTTGTTACCAATGATCAAGTCCATGTTTTCAAGCATGAGCAAGAGTTTTGGAAAACTTGCTCCTGCTACCACAAGCTTGACAACGGCAAAGCTGAAATCCTTGCAGACTCTTCCAGTGGATGCCGCTGCGGGATGAACAAATGGGATTTCTGATGTTGTGTAATCAATCAAATGGCACAGTATTTGGAGGAGCTGCGGAGCGGGAGGACCAGAACTATCCAGACGATCTACCCGTCTTGTTACAGCATCACTGTCGTTCCTTTCTTTTCCTGCATTTCCTTTTCAACTCTATTTTTTTTTTTTTTTACTTGATGCAAGGTTACTGCTGCGGCCTGGGCTGTGGATCCTTCCAGAGTCACACATGGAAGTACTAACTTACAATATTTCAGAACGTAACTGTATTTGGAGATCTGTCTTTTCAGATTAAGTTAAGGCAAGTGTGCTGTCAACTAGACACAATTAGAGGCATCTGGGAAGAGGGAACCTCAATTGAGAAAATGCCTCTATCAGCTCGGTTTGTAGGAATGTCTGTGGGCCATTCATTCATTCATTCACTATTTCTTATTTCTTTTGCATTGGTGTTTTACCTGCATGTATGTCTGTGTGAGGATGTCATATCTTGGAGTTATAGACAGTTGTGAGCTGCTAAGTAGGCGCTCACAATTGAACCTGGGTCCTCTGGAAGAGCAATTAGTGTTCTAAACAGCTGTGCCGTGTCTCAAGCCCCCATTCATTCATTCTTTTTTGAGACAATGTTTCACAAGGTAACTGTGGCTGTCCATGAACTCCCAAAGTAGACCCAGGCTGGATGAATTTACAGAGATCCACTTTGGTCTTCCAAATGCTAGGATTAGAGGCATGGATCACCAAGCCTGTACTGTGGGGCATTTGCTTGATGGATGGTATGGGAGGATCCAGTCCACTGTGGTACCATCTCAGGGCATTTCCTGGGCTGTTCAGTGAAACAAGCTGAACAAGTCATGGAGAGTGAGCCAGTAGAGACTGTTTCCATGGTTCCTGCCTCAGTCAGAGCCTGCCCTGACTCCCGTCAGTTATGAACTGAAGCTGTTAGAGGAAATGAACCCTTTCCTCTGAATTGATTTTGGTCAGTGTTTTATTACACAGGTAGAAAGAAAATTGAGGCAGCAAGTAGGTTAGACGGGGCTACACTCGGGCGTGAGTAGAGTCCTTGCCATAAGTGGAAGGCTGCGTACATGTTGGCAAAGCTCACGTAGGGACAGAATGGAAAGTTATCCATCTGCCTAGAATCTTAGTATTTGGGAGGCTGAGGCAGGAGAATCTGGAGGCTGAGGCCAGTCTGGGCTATACTACAAGGTGCTGTTTTAAAATGGAGAAAACAAGAAAAGAGGCTCATGCTCACCTGTGTAAATAAGATGTGGGCTGTTGCCTCCTAAGGAGTGGGCCCAGTGTCAAGCTGTTGTAATCTGGAGTTATCAGGTTCACAGATCGTAACATATGCACACATACACGCAGAGACATAAAGCAAGCACACTATGAAAACACACCCATACTGTGGCCATGTTATTCTAACAGGCAGACAAGCACTTTTTGGGAAGTGGCAGAAGCCAGGGAAGCACAGAGGTGGTCCCATTAAGGACCAGATTAGCAGAAGCTGCAAGAGGAAACAAAAACAAAGAAGAAGCATCTGTAGTGTTTTAGAAAGGATGGGGGAGAGGGATCTGGGTCCATTGTAGAGAACAAACAGCTAGAGAAGCAGGGAGGGGAGTGTGGAATGGAGCGGGAGAGGGAGCATGCATCTAGAAACCATGGGATTTTGGAGTCTTGTTTGTTTTTATGTTAGGTGTCAGATAGCCCCATTTTGTAAAAGGCAGCCCAAGGGAATTTGAGAATTTGGCTTCGAATTGCAAGAACCCACTTAGAAGCCCATTCCAAATGTGTGTGTGTATTAACATTCATCAATTTTCTGGACTCTATGGACCCAGAGATGCTCTGCACTTTTAAGCAGGGATTATATTGTAGTCTAGTCAAGAGACAGAAGTCTGTTTCTGCGCCTTGTTGAGCAGCGAGAGGCTCGAGCAGAGTCTGCGATGCCTTACCTGGCCTAGGTGCTGTTGCGTGGCTGACAAATAAGATCCCAGCTCCTATGTGAGATGTGGAGGGATAGCCAAGGATGCTGCCGACCTGTGAGAGAATGGAACTGGGCTGTCAGCCTTTCCCAGGGCTATCAGTGTCTGGAGTCTGGCAGCAAGAGGATGGAAAAGGATCTCGGGTCGCTCAGGGCACCGCCCTTCCCACCTTGTCACTGGAACTTGTGCTAGAGTCCAGCAGAGAAAGGGCCACCCTCTCTGGCCCTCTCCTGTTCTCCATAGCCAAGGTTGGCTCACTTGTCTTTTGTAATGTACCCGAGGGAGCACACATTTGTGATACCTGGACAGTGATGGGGAGATGCTGATGGATGGGGCTAGTGATGGGGAGGGCTAGTTCCCGTTCCTCTGTGTACCCATCCTTCGGCTCTTTGTTTAGAATCTGTGAGAATGTTGTTGCTTAAAAGGAAGCCAGGAACTATTTGGGGGCAGACACACACTCCTTGAAGGGTTTAGAAAATCAAGACCAGAGAGACGGGAGAGACAAAGGCCACATAATTTGTTGGAATGCATTTGAGCCCTTCTTACATTTTCTGATTTTCTTATCATTGCAGGATTGAGTTCCTAAAGGGAAGAGGTCTGGAGACAGTAAGGCTGGCATGCAAGAATCCTTCTGGGTAGCACCTTGGGAACATACCCGTCATGGAGAAGTGATGCTTAGGTGGCTACCACAGACACTACTGCCAGCCCACTAGGGGCTGGGATAGGGGCATGGGTCGTGTTTCCCTCACAGGGCTCAGAAGGAATGAGCATTGCCACAACCTTGACCCTGAACTTCCCACTCCCCCAAACTTGGGGAGAATAAATTTCTGCTGTTTAGACCATTCAGTTCGTGCTAGGAGACGACCCGAGGCTCCTAGAGCTGTACGAAGCACACACCACCAGCTTTTGGCTGGTGACTCTGTGTCCCATGAAAATTATATTTAGGATTATAGCATGTTACAGGGACTCAAATACTTCAAATACACAGCCGCTACTCAAGTGGGGAGGCTCTTCATCTTCTAGGTTGTAGAACTCTCCAGGAGAATATGAAATCCAAAATAGCATGTCTAGCCACAGCCTGACATTGTGTAATTACAGCCTTCAGCTTGTTGTAGGTAAAAAGAGACCCTCACTGTGTCTTCACAAAAGGAGCAGATCATGGCTTGAATGGCACCCAGTTACAGTGTCCTTAGTTCCCTAATCAGAGCCATCAGACACTGCACTTAATTAAACCCTCTTCCCCACCTCGGGGCGTCTGACAGGTTCCCGTAGTTATTAGGAAGGTTTCCAAATAGGGCTGGCGGGCTGGCTTTCAGCCCGAGCCAGGCAAGGGTGGTTTAGGTTGTTGTGAGATCTGGGCTCTTCCCACAGCAAACACACCACACACACACACACACACACACACACACACACACACACACACACACACACACACACACACACACACACACACACAAAAAAAAAAAAAACCCTACAGATTAATTTTAAACGTTATTTTTGTGAAACTCTGGTTGGCCCAATTTTAAAAGCAAGAACATAAATACAAAAGAAAACCCAGGAGAACTTGGAGGAGAAGTGAGGCAGGGTCAGTGTCTGCTCTATGATCAGGTGATCAGGAGCTGGCCTGGCGGGAGTGGGCAGAGTAGGGTGAGCCTGCAGAACTAGTCTGTCTAGTCCTTCTAGCCTAACTGTTGTCTGTCAGCAGTTCTCGCTGCTGCTCAGGGATGTGCCTGAGTGTTGCCTGTGTTCCTCAGACTGGGTACACACTGGACTCCGGTGGAAAGGTCTAAGCAGACACTCCTGCAGCCTCTCAAAGTTGTATGATGGGGAGGACAGCCCAGCAGAGCAGGAACGGAGAATTAGGAGTCTTCATCCTCATTGTCCAGGCTTGCTATTGAGTCCTTACATTCAGAGGTATCTCTCTCAACATCTCATTCCCTGAACATCCTTCTCTTTAAGCTGAGAAATGAGAGAGATGCCATCCTTGGGGCCCTGTAGACTGAAGTTTCTGTTCTGCCTGGTCCTGTAGCCATTCAGTCCCAAATAAACACACAGAGGCGTATATTAATTACAAACTGTTTGGCCTATTAGCTCAGGCTTATTATTAACTGGCTCTTACAACTTAAATTAACTCATAATTCTTGTCTATGCTTAGCCACATGGCTTGGTACATTTTCTCAGTGAAGCATTTTCATTTTGCTTCCTCTGCATCTGGCTGGTGACGCATCTCTCTGCCTTTCCTCTTCTTAGAATTCTCTGAGTCTGGTTGCCCCACCTATAAGTACTGCCTGACTACTCCAATCAACATTTTATTAAACCAATGTGAGTAATAAATCTTTACAGTCGGCATTATCCTATAGCAGGACACCTTCCCCCCACCTTACGGTAACCATAGAAACAAAAGAAAACAAACTCAATCCCATGTTGCACACTGTAAGACCTTAGTATTCAACTGGAGAGGCATAGAAGCACCTCTGGAAACTCTAGGGAACTTGGGACATCGGCAATCCTTTCCGCCATCTCTAATCTTCTGTCTGGAAGCTCACATCCAGGCTGGGGATGGATCTCTTGCTCTCTTTGCCTTCAGGACCCCATAAGGCAACACCACTACGCATCTGCTACTGTGCCCAACCTGGCAGGATGCTGAGGTCAATGGAAAGATGTCAGCATTCTCCATGGCCACTACAGTTGCCAGCTGGTAATATGGCTGCCCTGATGTCATTGCTGCAACTGTCTGGCAGATTTCTGGGCAGGCCTGGTGAGCAGCTTCCTTTCTAGACCCTGTCATCAGTCTTTGTCTCTGCACAGATTTCTGGTTCAGGCTTAAGTTACCAAGAAGATATGGTCTGGGGTGGCTCAGCCATAGCCACCGTCAACAGACAGTGGTGTGTTCAAGTTAGGGCCCCCAGCTCTGGCTATTATCCCGTGACAAGGGAGAAGAGGCTGCGATGACAGAACGGTGGCTCCTTTGTGGGGCTGTCTCCATCAGAGTGCCTGCTCACCTCATCACAAAAGAGATAATAGACAAAGTATTTGCTTTTCCTGGCGCAAAGCAGAAACCATTACTTGTGCCCTTCTGACACATAGACTTAATGGTGCCAGTCACCTGGCAGCTGGTGAGTAAATATTTACATCCCTCCAAAAAGGACCAAATTGGACAGGTGTTCTCAGAAAAGCCTTCCCTGCATTTTCTCCTGTTGACTGGGAGGAAGATTCTGAAACAGTAGGTGTATCTACAGGTGAGCCTCGCAGAAAGAGGTGGTTCGAACTGGAGGAGCTGACGTTTTATGAAAAGAACCCACTGAGTGGCAGGTCATGAACTTTTGGGAGGAGCTGGGGAGGAACTCCAAATGAGATTTTTTTTTCTTTTGTATGAAAAAATTTCTGGTACTGGCTTAGCTAATTATTATGTTTCGGTTTCCAAAAGAAGTCACTCAAGAATGCGGGCATTGTCCGGGTCTGTAGATTTCGCAGTCTTAAGAGGAAACCAAACCTGAGTGAAATAGAGGCCCCAGTGTTTATTTACCTTGCCTGGCCCTCTGAACCGCTAGTTGGACGTCCCCCAAAGGGGATGCTCCTGGCTCGGGATTATCCCTGTGTTGCCAGCACCTGCCAATCCAGAAGCAATGAGGGGACAGGGCCCATGTTTGTTGCTTTAACAGAGGAATTATTATATTATATTAACAACCTGTGTTTGCATAGAACACTGCGTAGAACACTCCATATTGTTCTGTGTCGTTCAAAATCATCACAACCGTAGGGCAAGGCTGACAAACATTTATTTTTTCATGTAATTATGTAGATATAAAAACTATTTGAGGGTATTTTGCATGTCTATGAAAAACTAAATAATTTCATGGGAAAATATCACATGGTACCAAAAGATAAACAATACAAAGGAAGTTTTCTTAGCTCCGGTCCCTAGTGCTTTGTTCAAAGATTTTTACATATCCTTCTCATTCAGTGGTTCTCAACCTTCCTAATGCTGCAACTGTCCGGTACAGTGCCTCGTAATGTGGTGATCCCCAGCCATAGAATTATTTCACGGCTACTTCATAACTATAATTTTGCTACTGTTATGAATTGTAATGTGAATACCTGATATGCAACCCCTTTAGGGGTCATGATCCCAAGGCTGAGAAATGGTGCTCTAGTTATTTTCTTTGCACATGCCCATATCAATAGACAAATATAAAACATAGTTAATATCCATACAACAAGCCAATCTAGTTCTTTTTTGATAACAACGCCTATGTAGTTTTAAATTATTATCTGTTTTATGTGTATGGGGATTTTCCTGCATGTATGTCTAGGCATCATGTGCACGCAGTGCCCATGAAGGCCAGAAGAGGACATCAGATCTCCTGGGACTGGCATTATTGAGAGCTGTGAGCCTCCATGTGGGTGCTGGGAATTGAACCTTGGTCCTGCCCCCATCCCATACTTCTGTATAAATAAGTTAAAGATTAGGCTGCATTGTGTGTGTGTCTGTGTGTGTGTGTATGTATGTATGTATGTATGTATGTGTGTGTCTGTGTGTGTATGTATGTGTGTGTGTCTGTGTGTGTATGTATGTATGTGTGTATGTCTGTGTGTGTATGTGTGTGTGTCTGTGTGTGTGTATGTATGTATGTGTGTGTGTCTGTGTGTGTGTATGTATGTATGTGTGTGTGTCTGTGTGTGTATGTATGTGTGTGT
>NC_022031.1:50544677-50557439 GCF_000317375.1 Microtus ochrogaster
TGTGTGTGTCTGTGTGTGTATGTATGTGTGTGTCTTTGTGTGTGTGTATGTATGTATGTGTGTGTGTCTGTGTGTGTATGTATGTGTGTGTGTCTGTGTCTGTGTGTGTATGTGTGTGTGTATGTATGTGTGTGTGTGTGTGTGTGTGTGTGTGTGTGTGGTTCTATATTCCTCAGTCCATTCTTCCTTCATTTACTTGGCAAATATAAATCTCCTGCACGGTGACAGAATGGGAACACACTCAAGAGGAAGGAGACCAAGGCCGTGGTGTCTCCTTCCTCCCTCCTTCCCCATTTCAGTGTGTAGCACTTCCTGGCCACCATCTGGTGCCCCTGAAAATTTATCCAAGGTCATGGCATGGTGTATGGGGCTCTTTCCTTCTTTTCTCTTCCCTTTTTCTCTCCCTCCCTCCCTCTCACCTCCTTCCTTTCCCCCAAAGAATGTGAGGCATAGCCTCTGAACTCCCAGGGCCAAGGTCCAGGTTGCTTCCTTTCTAATCCATGGTCAGCACATCTGAGTTTGATTTCTAATTCATCTGCGTCTTTTTAAGCACCTTATTTAAGGGAGAGGATGATATATTAGATTTTTGTATGCTTGTTGCTGCTAAGGTGGGTGTGTGAGTTTTTTTTCATGACAGCCCTAGGTACATTTGTTCTGGTGAACCAAAGTGCCCTAGTAAAGACATTTTAAAAAAAAGTTATTTTGACAGAGTCTCAATGTCCTAGGTTGGTCTTGAACTCACTGGGTAGCCAAAAATGACCTTGAGCCTTTGGTCCCCTGCCTGTGTCTCTTGAATGCTGGAATTACAAGTGTGCACCGTCATGTTTGGTTTAGGTTGTAGCTGGTTTTTAAAGAGTAGGATAATTTATGATCATCTGCTAGGATAGTTTGCAATATGCAGAACTTGATTTTACAAATGTCAGCCACCCACATGTCCCTTCCTGATAACTGAGAGCTCAGAGACCTCTTGGGGTGCCTCTGACTTTCAGGACAGGGCAAGAGTGGATTACAGAATGAGAAACCATGGGTGTGGTATGGATCCTTGGACAAGATTAAACACTCGACCAACTCCCAGCATATATGGGGGTGTTCAGAAAATAATTTGTCCACAAGAATTTATTAAGAACCTTTACTAACGAAGAAAAGCTTATTTCGAGAGAGATTTCTAGGGCACCAGAGAGAGTTCTGTGCCCAGTTCTGCCCTGTACGGATTTCCGGATGAGCTTCATCTTATCACATATCATGTTAGAAGGAAGTAGGAATATAAAAATCCCGGGGAGCAGAACTGGGGCGTGTAGATGTTGACAGTGTTAGACACATCCACTCAGACCACATTTAACAGTGGGACTTGTTGCTATCAATTCTTGAGTCTAAAAATAGCACCCTGAATGTAGGACAATAGGATATTTGGTTTAGAAGGTGTAGAAAAGAGAATTTCCATCGTCAGGAGTCTCAATATTTAATAAGTGGTGAAGAGTGATACTTATAAAAGCTTTTGGGGTCTTAACTGTGCCAAAGGAAATAAGACTATTAGAATGTGCAGGAAAAATGACTTAGCAGCTATGAGCATGTCTTGTTCTTCCAGAGGACCTGGGTTCAATTCTAGCTCCTACACCGCTGCTCACAGTCATCTCTAACTCTAGTTGCAGAGGCTCCGATGCCCTCTGCTGGCGTCCGAGAACACTGCATGTGCATGGCTCACAGACAGGTAGGCAAAACACTCATTGACATAAAATAAAAAATAAAATGAAAAATTATTAGAATGATAGCGGCTAGAGCCCTACTTAGCCATTTTAGGGCATGTATTTACATTTGGTTGCTTCTATACTTCAAGGCAGATTTAACGAAACTGTTTTGCATGTGTGGGAACCGGAGAGACACTGAACTTAGGTTGTGTAGCTGCAGTGTAGGAACTGGAGAACTAGTGTGTGGCATAGAAAATGACGATGACGCAGGACTTCTGACATGACGTTTCCACTCAACATTCATGGCTGAGCACACTTCAGGAAGCCGGGTCATTCCTGGATTAATGAATAATCTTTGGCATTCTAGAATTTGAGAAGACTGGAGAGCAAAGATTAGTCAGCTGGCAGGGATGCTACGGAGGAGAATGGCTGTGTGTGTGTGTGTGTGTGTGTGTGTGTGTGTGTGTGTGTGTGTCGGGGACCAGCAGGGGAGCCTCACAAAAGCCTTCATGGCGTTTGCTTTGTGTCCCTTGCTTGGTTGAAGGCATTCCTGGCTGCAACTTGGTGAACGGAAGCCATAGCAGTCAGAGTTGTGTGTGTGGGGAGAACAGCTTTGAAAGGCTGGGAGCTGCTGAGGGGGCACAGTCGGATTACTTCATTGTTTTATTTTCAGGAGAAAAAGAAGAAGCACTCAGACTCAGGAGTATAATGTAATTTAAGTCCTTAACATTCATTCCCAGTTTTAAAAAGTTGGGGAGCAAAGAGATGACTCAGTGGTTAGGAGCCCTTGCTGCTCTCCAAGAGGACCTGTTTTTGACGCCTAATACCTTCATGGTGGCCCACAGTCATCTGTAATTCCAGTTTCAGAGGATCTGACACTCTCTTCTGGCCTCCATGGGCACCACACACATGTGGTACACAGACATACATGCAGACAAAAGAACCATGTGCATAAAGTAAATAAACCCTTAAAAACTTGGAGCTGGTTGTGGTAGTTTGAATAAGAATGGCCCCCCGTAGGCTCATAGATTTGACTGCTTGAACAGCAGTGAGTGACAGTATTAGGAGGTGTGGCCTGGTTGGATAGGTGTAGTCTTATTGGAGGAAGTATGTCGCTGGGGGTGGAGTTTGAGGTTTCAGAAGTCCAAGCCAGACCCAGTGGCTGGCTCCTTCCTGCTGCCTGTGGATCCAGATGTAGAACTCTCAGCTTCTCCAGCACCATGTCTGCCTTCACGGTGCTGTGGTTTCCAACCATGATGATAATGGGCTAACCCTCTGAACTGTAAGCCAGCCCCAGTTAGATGCTTTCCTTTAGAAGAGTTGCTGTGGCCATGGTGTCTCCACAGCAACAGAACACCGACTAAGACGCTGGTGATTCTAATTTGAGGCCAGAATAAATTGTGGTTGTAGTTTGACTCAGCCGATGGCCATTTTCATTGATTGATCTCCTTCATCTAGGCACGCCAGACAAAGTCTAGACTTGGCATGTTCTATTTGTTTTCTATTTTCTGTCAACCTTGTGCTGTGCACTGCATCTAGGACTTCACACACCTGGGTAAGCACTCTAGCACTGAGCTGTATCCCTGGCCCTGTGACTGTGCTTCTTAAATCTCTTTTTATTGAAGTCAAATTCACATCACAGATGTCAATCATTTTAATGTGAACAACTCACCAGCAGTTAACATTTTTACCGTGTTGTCCAACTTCGGTCTTACGTTCTAGGACCTTTTCATCACTCCTGAAGGAAGCTTGCTTCTGTTAAGCAGCTACTCTCGTAAGCCTGTACATCTGTCACAGTTCCCCCCTCCCCCATCATGTCATTATTTGTGAAATCAGCCCAGTCATCTCCTCTGCAGCAGTTCATGTCCTCCAGCTTGGGTGAGCTGCTTCCTGATGTCCCATCTGCTTTCCTTACTTCCTTAGCTCCTTCATTTTCTGTAAGTGGCTATTATATTCAGAGCCTTGATTAGATTATGGAAAGATGCTCATGGATCTTGCTTCTGAGCCCCTACATACCACACGGGTGCACACTTGGATGTACCGTATAGGAAAACATAGGGCCTGTTTTCCTACTGGCTGTGTGGTACTGAGATGATCAACGGATGGGAGCACTGTCAGTCTGGGTATCCCTACCAATCCTATAGGCAGTGATATACAGATGATTGTATAGATAAAGCACTTCACTAAGACTTGAAGGGGAATGGCTCAGTAAGTAAAGTGCTTGCTGTGCCAGCATGAAGACCTGAGTTCGAATCTCTAGACCTCGTGTAAAGTCAGATGTAGTGGTGAGCATATCTGTAATCTTAGCTCTCTTACTGGGAGATGGGAAGCAGAGACAGGAGGATCCCTAGAACATTGCTAGCCTGGTGTATGCAGTGGAAAAACAAGAAAGAGACCAAACAAGGGAGAAGGTGGGGATTAATACCTGAAGTTTTCCTCGGACCTCCATTCATATGCCATGGCATGCATGCATGCATGCGTACATAGATAATACATACATAATACACACACATATATACATAGAGAAGAAGAAAAGGACGCCATGGAAACATGGTAATTAAACCTGTCTTTCTGTAGGTAATATCTGGGATTTTCTGCCCCTAAACACATATAGCTGTTTAGTTATCCCGAGGTACAGTTCAAAAAGGAAAAGCACAATAGGTTCTTAATTCTTGCCTGTTGATGGTTTTCAGAATAGCTAATTGGCATTCTAGAAAACTCCAAGAAACGATTGACTCGTATTATTTTTTTATGCTTATGTGTGAGTGGTGTGTATGTATGTGTGTGTCTGTGAGTGTGTGATCTATGTGTACGTGTGTGAGTACGTTCATCCACAAGCCTGCCGAGGACAAGGAGAACCTTGGTGGTCTTCCCGACCTTTCTACTTTTCACCTTCTACTCTTGAGAGGGGGGTCTCCCGTTGAACCTGGAGCTATGCTGGTATCCGGGAAGCCACAGCAATCCTCGTGTCTTCTGCTCCCACAGATCTGGGGTTACAGGTGTGCATATGACCACACCTGACTTTTTTTGTTGGTTCGGGGCACTTGAATTCAAGTCCTAATGGTTGTACCATAAGCATTCTGACCCCCTGAGCCCCTTCAGCCTCATTAATGAAATTGAATAGCACTCTCAGTTTTATCACTTTTTAATCTTTTAATTTTTATTCTCTATATTTTGTCTATTTTTATGGATATGGGTGCTCTGATACCTTGTATGTCCATGTGTCACATATGGGCCTGGGGCTCACTGAAGCCAGAAGATGGTGTGGGGTTCCACCCGCACCCTCGCGAGAAGCCCTCAGTCGTGGAGAGCTATACTTCAGCATCTTTAGCATGATCTTGAAAAGTTTTTTTCAATGGTTTCCTGTCTAGGCACTTTTGTTCTGGGAGGGGGGTTGGGGATAGGCATTGTCAATGAAGCCTTCTATGTCCCTCTTTCTCAGCTGTGAGACTGCAGTCATCAACGCTACGGCAAAAGTAGCTTCCTTGCCCTTTGTAGTCAGCGGAAAGACTTTCATACGGTTTCTGGTGATAGCAGGGGCCATGGACATCCACATGGTCTCTGACATCAGCACGTGCCATGGACCTCAGCATGGTCTCCAGTGGCAGGGCAGACCACAGACATCCGCATGGCCTTCGGTGGTAATGTGGGCCCTAAGCAGCCCCTTATTAAACTTTGCTTCACAATGTATGTGGATCATCTGTGTTTTTCTGAGTGCCAGGTGTGAACTTGTTTATGTTATATAAGAGATCAAGTTAACAAACTGGGTGTGGGGCATGCTTGTAATCCCTGTACGCAGGCGGCTGAGGCAGGTGGATCTCTGTGAGTTCAAGGCCAGCCTGGTTTACATAGCAACTTTCAGGCCAGCCAGCACTATCCAGTAAGACCTTGTATTCAAAAAAGAAAAACAAATAGGAACAACCTGAAACAATCTCATCAAGAATTAGTTTGTAAATTGTGGTGCAGCTAAATATGCAATAACTTTAATTTAAAATCTGAAAGCCCATAATAATAAATATTTAAAGGCCAATATTCATCATTTAATTCTATGTTATAAGGTTTATCTAATTTGATCAGGGTTATTCAACTTTGTAGAATGTGCACATGTCTTGGAATGGTAACAAAGGAAAATGCTAGACATTGACACTAGCTCTCTATAGGGTTGCGGCGGAGTTTAACTTAATTCAAGCTTTTTATGTTTTCCAAATTAAAGGATAAGAAGATTGAGTTTTATAAAAAACAAAGTCAGCACATTCCATTATTTATACATTATTTAAATCAGTTTTCTACTTAGTGTCATGGATGTCAATTATGGAACTACTAAAATAGTGACTTTGGGCAGATGCTGTTTTCTCTTTGCATATTGTCATGGAGTCTGTAATTTACTTTACATCATTTGAGCACAGACACGGGTGTGAATGTTAATATGTGAGTATATGAATATTTGTCAGAACTCCTAGGGGCTCTCGGTTGCTTTAGTCAATTTGGCATTTAGTCAGAAGGGCCACAGGCAGTTAGTACAGCCATTGACTAGCCTGTGTCTGTCACCTCGAGAGACATTTTTGAGGTACTGGAGACTGAACTCAGTCAGGATTTTGTGTATGTTAGTCCAGTGCTATACCACCAAGGCACATCCCCATTCCACCTGCAGAGATCCTAATAATTAGTCAAAAATGGATTTTCATGGCTAAAACACATGTGTTCAATTAATATATTATGGCTTGAATGCTGTGGGAGCTCCCTCAGCCAATAGCCCAGTCGGTAGAGCATGAGACTCTTAATCTCAGGATCATGGGTTTGAGCCCCATGTTGGGCACCATTCTGTTGACAGAGGTTTCTGTCCTGCCTGGTTCCATAGTCATTCAGTCCCAAGGAAACACACAAGGGGCCTACATTAATTATAAACTGGTTGGCCTATTAGCTCAGGCTTCTTATTAACTAATTCTTACATCTTGCATCAACCCATTATTGTCTGTGTTAGCCAAGGGATTCTCATCTTGCTTCCTCTGTGGGGTGATGACTGCAGACTGACCCTTTCCTCTACCCAGCATTCTCCTGTTCTCATTGCCCTGCTTCTACTTCCTGCCTGGTTGCTCCACCTATACTTCCTGCCTGGCTACTGGCCAATCAGCATTTTATTAAAATGCAAGTGACAAATCTTTTCAAAGTACAATACCAGGGTGTAGTCTCTTATAGTATAAATGCAGCTGTAAAACGTACAGTCACTCTCTTGCTTCCGGGTCTCACTTCCAGCTGCTAGATTTGATTCCTGTTCCCCATTTGTGCAGAGGACTGTAATCTAGGACAGTGATCTGTGAGTCTCCCCTTTATTACATTTATTAATAATTTTTATATTAATTTTAATATATTATTAAATATATTATTATTTAATTATATTATTATTATTATAAACAACCCTTTATTATACGTATTTCTGAACTTGTGTGGGATTATTTTGTAACTTCCATCATCACCTGGTGCCCAATGTGGGGCCCAGTTCACACTTTTTGGGACCGCTCTGCCAGCCACATGGTGCAGTGGGCACTGACTCTCCCGTGGGTGGATCTACCCGGCCCTCAGATTGCTCAGCACTCCCTGGCTCGTGACCCACAAACTGCCTCTCTGTGTGTTACACACCAGCCCACACACTGCTGCCCTGAGATCCTTGTGGTACACACAGTCTGCAACTCACACTGATGGAAAACTTTGGGTTTTCTCTATTTCCTGGGCCCAAATTCTCAGAATCATTTAATCGTCTTAATAACTGATCTTAATTTGATAAACAAAGCATATTTTTCAGTACCTAAGTAAGCAACTTGAATTGTTTGCTGCTGCTAGTGTCTCTCGGCCACGTGGCTACAACTGCGACACCTGCTGGCTGATAATAATTATTACACCTCCTTGAATTCATTGTAATAGCCTCACAACAGATAAGATCTGAAAAACTACAAAAAATGACTGATAACATTTAGGAGGTCAATAATTATTTTTTTATACCACGGAAGGTATTCTGCAAGGCTTATGTGATCTTCCTTTTACATCCCTTTATTTGATTCTAGAGAATTAGCTTTGTCTTCAATATTATCTCATTAAAAACGGTTCAATACTACGGAGAGGGATAGCATCAGTTTGACAAAAATATCTGATAGAATTTGTTTTGTTGAATTTAACTATTGGAATCTGTTGAAAAGTTACAATAGATCAATGCATAAGGTGTCTCTCCAGGAAGGTAATATATACACAGTCAAAATTATGTCCAAGGATGAAACATTATCTTTACAGGACAAGTATCATACCTTGGAATCATCAGTGAGGACATTAGAACAGAACACTGGTGCCTGCTGAGACGGAGGAAGAGGACATCAGTAGCTGGGCAGGAGGAAGGAAATTGTAGGGCAAGCTGGGCTGGGATTTCTCAGTGTAGCCTGTTGTGTCTCAGTCCTTAAAATAACCATAGACAATGAAATCATACTCATATAAACTCTTTACTCAAATTCTGTCTTTTCCCCCCAGTATAGCTAGCTACCAAGGCAGCTGAATAATGCAGCTGGTATTTGAAAACCCATCTTATGGGCCATTTTATCCTGGTCCACCTTTGGGAGACATTTTTACCTAAAAGTTATCACGTGAGCAGCTTAATAAGCAAGCACAACTGAACGTTTTTCCTCCATTGTCCCTCTACATGTCCCTGTTGGCAGGTCCTTTCCCATCCTGGATGTCCCCAAAGTTTTTTTCAGTTGCTCTCAGATGTCAACACACAGTCTGCTGTGCCAGGTATCAAGTCTGGTCTGGTTGAGTAGAAAATGTCAGTCTTTCTGCCATTTAAGATTCTTCTAACACTGTAAACCAGTGTCGGGCAAGAGACGGGCAGTGAGGAAAGGAACCGCCCTTGAGTTCTTCACTCCCTCCTGGCTTTTTCAGTTCTCCTCTGCTCTACTGATCTGACTTCTTTAGGGACAGGCTACAACCCAAAGGAGGTTAAGGGAATGGGAGTGGGGATATCTCCCTAGTGCTTATAGTTGTAATTACATTGCTGACCTCTGATGGGGTCAGAACAAATGCTTATTTCTCCTTCCCAGGGCTCTTCCTCAGGCTCCTCAAAGATCTCTTGCTGGGGCTGCAGAGTGCGGTACCCTAATGTAGCGTGTCCCTAGGCCGGTCTCTGGCTTCAGTGGCTTCCTCCGTGTGCACCAGTGGGATTGCTCCATCCGTGAGTGTGACTAACGTGCTTCTCTGTAGAAAGTTCTGTTTCCAACACTTGAGAGTGTGGGCTGAGCCTTAGGCCTTGCAAATGCTGAGCCAGTGCTCACCCACTGGGCTGCACCCCCAGCCCTGCATGAGCATCCTTGCCCCTGCGTACTCGTCAGGTGCCCACCATTTTCAATACAGTCCTCTCTCTGTCTGGGACTCCTCTGGCTGGCCGAGTAGCATCTCCCGACGGAGTAACTCTAGCTTCTGTTGCCCGATCTCCAGAGTTAGGACCTGTTAAGCTCCTGAAATTTAAAACATGTTTGGTTTCAAACAGGAATGGCTTCCCACTTCTTTCCCATCCCCTAATGTCACATGCAGGATAAGGCCACTACACCTCGAGGCTTTTCAAATGAACCCCGCCTTCCAGTCTCTGGGACAAAACCTCAGCCTGTCCTCATGTGCTTAGGTTTTATGTGTTGCCTAGGTGACCCCCTTGTTGTTCTAGCTGAAAGTCTTTAGGGAAGGGACCTACCTGCACAGTTGATACCACATAACTTAACCCCACCACATATGTGGAGACAGTGTTATTCAAAACACTGTGATATGTGAGGATGATTAACTTTCTACAGCAAAGGAAGTGGGCGGCAATGCCTGTCAAAGTCTAGCCGGCTAGACTCATCACATTTGCGGCAAGTCACTGTGAAGAACACGGAGACTTAGGCACACTCAGGTTCTGGTACCCACCTTGCCTTTGGAACTCTCGAGAGACCTCCATGTAGCACCGAGTTCCCAAGAGCCTCCGTCAATGTCCTGAACCGAAGGAGAGCTGTTGCAGCTGTCTCTCTGAGACTCACAACAGGACTGAGCAGGCACTTGGTGCATGTGCTCTGTAGGCCTACAACCTAACTCCACAGCGCTCCCGGGTCCAGGGAGTTTTTTGGCTTCATGGCAGCAGCATGCCCATCTCTGCCTCCATTGTCACCTGCTCTCTTTGTTCTGTCTTTGTGTATCTTAGTCTGTCTCTCAGAAGGTCGTTCTCAATGGATTTACAGCCCACATTCTGCATAATCTCACCTTGCTCTTTCCTTTAGTAACATCTATTTCCAAATAAAGACACATTCTGAAGTTTCAGATAGCCACGAACTTCAGGGCAGTCTGTGTAACCCACTCCAGACCTCGGGTCACACACGGTTTCCTGGTAGTTACATTCTAAATGTCAGAGGAGACAAAGCGGCTTCATGGTGAAGCGGCCAACTACCTCGAATCAGTCTTCCTGCAGACGTTCCGGCTGTCACATAAAGCCAGAGATGTGAGAGCGAATGCAGACTCCAGAAGGGAAGCATTGCCTCATCACAACTCCCAGGAAGCAAGGAAACAGATGATGCCGAGACCCAAGACCGAAATCTGGCTCACCACAGGTGAGGGTTCTGCTTCATTTGGGGGCAAATTCGATTCCACATGGATAACAGAACAATCTTCAGGAGCTCGTGGTAATTATCTGGGCCAGAATGGAAAAAGAAATAATTGGAGACATTTATCCTACATGCTGAGAACAAAAAGTAAGCCGTCCTCCTAACTGAAGAAAGTCACCTTCAACTACAACGCCCTCTCTGTCTTTGGCCTCCGTCAAGATCCCACAGCCCAGTGCCCTGCTTAGCTTCCGTAACCCAATAAAGGGATTTACTCAGACATTTGTTTCCTGGTCTCCCCTTCCTGAGAAGATTTGACGGCCTAGATAAATCTGTTTATGTACGGTAAGGGCTTTTGATGCCTTCAAAGTAGAAGGGTGGGAATTCTTCTCACTCTCCTGGCAAAAGCGCCTGATTAGTTTTGTATGACAAGTGTCACATTTTGAATGTGTCCTCTCCAAAGTCTGCACATCGGAAACCACTCTGCAAAGTCAAATTTTGATGTTTTATGGAGATCTATGTTTGAGAATGCAATGGCTGTTCTTGGTTGTCACTTGACTACATCTGGAATTTACTAAAACCCAAAGATGGAGGGAATGCCTGTGGGAGATTTCTACTTGGTTTGAAGTGGCAAGCTCTACTTCTAATTCAGATCTTTGAGGTAGGAGGACACATCTTTATTTCTGATTTTTAATCCAGATCTAATCTGGGCTGTGCCTTCTCCTGGAAGTCTGTGTAACAGTGGTCCTCACGGGGGTCGAATGACCCTTTCACAGGGATCACCTAAGACCATCGGAAAACACAGATATTTACGTTATGATCCATAACGGTAATAAAATTACAGTTATAAAGTAGCAATGAAAATAATGCTCTGTTCTTCTCTCTGCATCCTGTCAAGTGGTTCATCATGTCAGTTTGCCCCGCTGCTAGTGATAATCACTTTGGTCAGAGGGCTACGGCGCTGTCTGCTGTGGTTAACCTTCTGGGTGGCTCATTTGTCATCCTCCTAATTCTCTGTCTCCATCTCTTTCTCTCCCCTTCTTGTGCCCTTCTGTTCCTGTCTCTCTCCCTTCTTCTGAGTCCTCCTTGATACATATGTTCCTCTTTTATTAATGAGTGCTAATATATTTCTGTCACCATCCCTATCATTCCTGAGACCTAATCAGTTACACCGAGTCTCTCCTTTAAAAAAAAAAAATCCCTTTTGAAGTGTTCCAATGTTCCTTGAGAACTCCCTGATGTTTTGAACACACATTGCTTTGGGCATAAGTAATTTCTCCAAGGAACCTTGGTTCCTGTGGTGGATGATCCTGGCTGTCAGCTGGCACATCTGGGAAGAAAGAACCTCCCTCGAGGAACAGACTCCAACAGATTGGCCTGTGGGCATAGCTGTGGGCCATTTTCTCAGCTGATAATTGATATGGAAGAGTTCAGCCTACTATGGGTGGAGCCATTCCTAGGAAGGTGGGCCTGGGCTGGATAAAAGATGGTGGTTGCACATAAGCCTGGAAGGAAACCAGTGAAGTGCCTTCTGCCGTGGTCTCTGCTTCAGTTTCTGCCTCCATGTCCCTGTCAAGCTCCTGTTCTGAGTTCTCTGTAAACCAAATAAACCCTTTCCTCTGCAAGCTGGTTTGGGTCAGTGCTTTATCACGACAACCAAGAGCAAATTAGGACTGTCCTGTTTATATATATATATATATATAAAATAATGTGTAAAAACCTGGATCTTGGGGATATGTATTCTGATTTTTATTGGGGAGTTGGTGGTCCTAGGCCATCTCTCCTCAGTCAGAGTTAGAGAAAATAAGTTGTGCTTGCATATTTGCATAAATATGTGCATAGATGTATGCATAAATATATGCATATTTATCTACCATCTATCTCACCATCTGCCAACACGAACATCTATTTTAGTCCAACATCACAATTTTCATTCTGGTCTCCTCTCTCTCAGTGTGAGTTGCTCCCTTCTCCGAGGAAGCTGGTTCATGTTTTCAATGAGCTTAGTCCTTTGCTCTCTCTTCCTGAAGGTGACCAGTTGGCCATCTGCCTGAGCTGTCATCATCTGGATTTAACTGGCTTTCAGTTCTAATGGAGTCCTAATACAATGTTCTTTAAGAGGGCTTCACTAAACTGTATACTTTGGTTTGATACAGCTTCAAAATATTTCGTTGTCCACGGTTTCTCCCATATCATGCTATTCAGGCAGCTTCACTACAGGCTTAAAAGGTCTATGTAAACCCATAGGAACTGGGTGAACATGGTGGAATGAAACAGCAATCCTCAGGAGGTGGTGGCAGGACAATCAGGAGTTTTAGGTCATCCTCAGTTATACAGTGAGTTCGAGTCAGGCCTTCATTGTGTGAAACCCTGTTTAAATATTTTTTTTTGTTTTTCGAGACAGGGTTTCTCTGTGGTTTTGGAGCCTGTCCTGGCACTAGCTCTGTAGACCAGGCTGGTCTCGAACTCACAGAGAT
>NC_022031.1:50557539-50570996 GCF_000317375.1 Microtus ochrogaster
TCTGTAGACCAGGCTGGTCTCGAACTCACAGAGATCCACCTGCCTCTGCCTCCCGAGTGCTGGGATTAAAGGCATGCGCCACCATCGCCCGGCAACCCTGTTTAAATAAAAAACAAAAACCAAGGCAGGGAATACAGTCCAGTCCTAGAAGGCTTGCCTACTATGCACAAAGCCCTGGGTTCAATCCCCAGCAGCACTTAAATTGGATGTGGTGGCCCTTATCTGTCATCTTAGGACTCTGAACGTGGAGTCAGGAGGATCAGCAGTTCCCTGCCATGCTTGTTACAGTTAAAAACAACTGTATGCTCACAGCGAATGTGTCTCCAGAGTTGACTGTGCTTTTGATATGATGGGAATAAAAAGACAATAATTGATTGAAGATATCTCAACATCTAGAGAAAAGCTTGGTTATCAAGATTGAAGCCTGATGTTAATGTCTCAATGATTGATATGTAAATACCCATGGTCTGTGGGAACTCTACAATTTGGTTAAGATAAGGTGTACCACAGGTGTGTTAAGTCATCGCTGCACCCCCTTTTCAGACATGCTTGTGTGAACTTTTTGCTCCAATAATAATACAACCCACACTCTAGAATCCTCTCGTCTGCTTTCACTCATAAAAAGGTCCAGAAAGGAAACAACCTAGATGCCCTTCAATAGAAGAATGGATGAAGAAAGTATGGAATATATACATATTAGAGTATTACTCAGCAGTAAAAACAAGGACTTCTTGAAGTTTGCATACGAATGGATGGAAATAGAAAACACTATCCTGAGTGAGGTAAGCCAGACCCAAAAAGAGGAACATGGGATGTACTCACTCATATTTGGTTTCTAAATTAAAGGACAGTGAGCTTATAATTCACAATCCTAGAGAAGCTAAATAAGAAGGTGAATCCAAAGACAAACATATAGGCATCCCCCTGAATATTAACCTTTATCAGGCGATGAAAAGAGACAGAGACAGAGACCCAAATTGGAGCACCGGACAGAAATCTCAAGGTCCAAATCAGGAGCAGAAGGAGGGGGAGCACGAGCAAGGAACTCAGGACCGCGAGGGGTACACCCACACTCTGAGACAATGGGGATGTTCTTTCGGGAATTCACCAAGGCCAGCTGGCCTGAGTCTGAAAAAGCATGGGATAAAACCGGACTTGCTGAACATAGCGGACAATGAGGACTACTGAGAACTCAAGAACAATGGCAGTGGGTTTTTGATCCTACTGCACGTGCTGGCTTTGGGGGTGCCCGGGCAGTTTGGATGCTCAACTTACTAAACCTGGATGGAGGTGGGCGGTCCTTGGACTTCCCACAGGTCAGGGAACCCTGATGGCTCTTCAAGCTGATGAGGGAGAGGGACTTGATTGGGGGAGGGGGAGGGAAAAGGGAGGCGGTGGTGGGGAGGAGGCAGAAACCCTCAATAAATAAATAAATTAAAAAAAAAGAAAAAAAAAGGTTCAGAAATGCTGGGGAGGGGCCTTTTCTTTCTTTCTTTCTTTCTTTCTTTCTTTCTTTCTTTCTTTTTTTTTTTTTTTTTTACAAAGAGTCCAGTCAAGAGACACAAGTACTTTTAAATAGGAGTTTATTTAATCAAACAAAGCTCTCCAAAGAGGGCTGTTCTGAAACAGAATCTGTACTGCAAATTTTTTTATTAATATAATTTTTAATTGATTCTTTGGGAATTTCACATCTTGCACCCCAATTCCACTCATTTCCCAGTGCCTCTGTATCTGCCCTTTACCCTTGTAGTGTCCTCCCACAAAGGAAAACTGAAAAAGAAATAAGAAAAATAAGATAAAAAAATCAAAAATGAAAATAAGAATATTAATTAACAAACAAGCAACAAAACAAAAAACAGCAGCAGCAGCAACAACAACAAAAAGCAAACAGGAAAAACCAATACTTCACTCCTCATCTTTCCCGCCTCTCCATCACCCCTTCATTCCTCTCAGTGGTGCAGGGAGCTGCAGTGTATCAAGCAGTAGATCCTTTGTCCACACAGCCTTCCTTGCAAATGTTCATTGTGTAATGTGTTGGTGGTCAGGTTCAAGGCCTCTGGCTTCTGGTACCCCATCAATACCGGATCCTCACAGAAACTCCTCTCAGATATCCTAAAGTTGCCCCAAGTAATAGAGATCCTATGGCCATGGCTCTTTATCCAAAAGATAGCTCTCAGAGAAAATGCAGATCTGGATGTCTCCTATCCTATATTCCTTCATGGTGTAGCTGGCGACAGCTAAGTCAAGCGTGCTGTCCAGATCACATAGAGGCTTTGGATTTGTTGCCGTCCCCAACCTTCCTTGTTGCCTCTCTACATAGCTCAGTTTCCTCGTTTAAAACATGTCAGGGGCCATGCAAGAGGTCCAACAGGCAGCGCTGGAACTCGTGGAACGTGGCTGGGTGATCAGCAAAGCTGCTCCTGAGTGAGCCTTGGCGAGGCGAAGCCCCGAGGACTACAGAGTACTAAGTCCTGAGGACCCCATGCTGTTACTGAGCTTAGCTCTGATTGCTGCCTTCCCGGTGGCCACATCCTTTCATAATCTATGGGTTGTGTGAAAACTCTCAGGGGGTTCTAGCCCTTCACTGGGCAGTGTTATCGGTACTTATAATAACAGTGACTGACTTTTTCCAAGCATTGCTGCTGGAGCAGATTAACGATTTAACTGCCACCCTTAGAAAGAATTTGGACATGAAGAATTGTTAGTAAGATTAGGTTAAGGTGTTTTTGTTAATGGCTTTGAGGTAGAAAATCCTGGGGAACAATTTAAAGTTTATAAAGATACACTTTTAGTAGCTGAACAAGGGTCATTGAGGTCAGGGAACAGGAGCAGTGGCAGCCTGGCTATTGCTGGCTGATGAACCTTTCTTGCTAGGATGGGTTGGTGATCAAGGGTGATGATTAATTTCTTGTATCCATTTCTGTCCTCAGATTCCTGATATAAAAACTATGAAAGAGTGGGTATGCACCCTGAGGATTTAAAGTAGAGCTGGCTGATTGTTTTCCATATATAAACTTCAGATTTATGATTCTTTTATAATTTATTATAATATCACCTTTTGAGAAAATAATAAAAGTTATGCTCTTTTAAAATGCGTTGTGAGATGGGATGTCCTTCTGCATATGTGTTGCTATTACTGGTTGAGGAATAAAACTGTTTTGGTCAATGGCTTAGCAGGGTAAAACCAGGTGGGAAATCAGAACAGAGATATATATAGAGAGAGTAGGCGGAGTCAGGGAAACACCATGTAGCTGCTGAAGGAGAGAGACGCTGGATCCTTACCAGTAAGCCACAGCCTTGTGCTGATATATAGATGAATAGAAATGGGTTAGTTTAAGATGTAAGAGTTAGTCAGCAAGAAGCCTAAGTTATTGGCCAAGCAATGTTGTAATTAATATAGTTTCTGTGTGGTTATTTGGGTCTGGATGGCTGGGAAACAAACGGGCAGATTCTGTTTACAGTGTTATAAGGACATTTCTCTTCGCAGGCTATTACAGACTCTTCCTCTGATACTGTCTTGGACCTTTTCATCATGCATCAGCTACATCAGATAAATGGTGGATGTATGGGGTACCTTGCTCCCCTGGAAGAGTCTGGGCTTTCTAGAGCAACAGTGCTGTCTTTGGGAATCAAGAACAACCACCCTTCATCGAACTTTCCTTCATATCTGCTCCCCAAACTTGTGTCCTCAGGGACTGCCCGCCTCTGAAGCATGGCTGTGAAGGAAAAACCAAGAGGAACGTGGAGACGGCTTGGCACCATCTCCTCCCTAAGTTCAGGTGCAGGCGAGGGCTGCGTTCATGAATCTCATGGTAAGCTAAGTTTGTAGGGGCTGGACCAAACGAAGTGGAGAAAGTGAAGTGAGGTCACTGTTTGTTTATTCTGGCTTAAAATTAGGTGTGCGAATGTGGAGGCTGATGGGAGCTGGTGGCTTGGGTGGGATGAGAGTCAGGTTGCTGGGGATGGGGAAGTCAAGAAGACTTTGAAGCCAGGGTTTGCACAAGGCATTTATGCATCTACATCAGTGCTCTGCTCGTGGGATCACCATAAAAAGGAATTCATAGTGTCTTAATGGGTGTGGGTGATGGGAGAGAGAGACAGGCTTTTATGGTTTACTATTCCAAGGGCAACATCTGGGGGTCCAGCCCCCAGATGATTAGGCTTACAGCTGTCTATAACTCTAAGACACCCAATGCCCTCTTTTGGACTCTGTGGGCACTTCAGTGCACATGGTGCACAGACATACACGCGGGCAAAATACCCATACACATAAAATAAAAATAAAGGAAAAACGAAAAGACGGCTCAGCAGGTAAAGGCACTTGCTACCAAGCCTGAGGTCCCATGTTCAACGTTTGGGACCCACATAGTGGAAGGAGTCAGTTGAGTCCCTCAAGTTGTCTTCTGACACCTTCACACACACACACTTGTGGCACTGTGGTATGCATGCAATACACACACACACACACACACACACACTCACTCGGCTGACAATGGATATATAATGGGCAGAAGTGGTAATTGGTGGCTATGGGAACATTCTAGTTTATTTATTTTTCGTTTGTTACAGGAAAACAAAATGATTTCTTACTGAGAGTGACTTACCTGGTTCCTTATATTTACAAATACCTGGAAGTGCAAACTCCAAACCATCGGTGGCTTCACTTACGCCTCTACCCCTGGGACTTTTTGACATTGTAATATACAGATGAGCATATTCTGGAAACTCAAGTTCCTTTCATTCCTGCTAATTTGCATCTCCTGGCCTCTGCCCAGTTGTCTTAAAAGCAGATCAATGTATTTCCCAGGTTGTACACACGGCAATAATACTTCCAGTCCAGAGGGAAATGATGATACATTTATTTATTTTCTCCATCCATCCACCTCTCCATCCATCCATCCATCCATCCATCCATCCATCCATCCATCCATCCATCCATCCATCCAGTCCAATCTACCACACATTAGTGTGCTCATCCATCCATCCATCCATCCATCCATCCATCCATCCATCCATCCATCCATCCATTCATCACTTGACAGTCTGCTTTCCTGTACTGAATCCTCCAGTAGCACCTGGCAGCTCCTCTTTACCTCTCTGCAGAATTGGAGCTATCACTTTACTCTGCGTCATTTGAGCCGTGAGAACCAGGCTGGATGCCTTTCTCTTACCCGTGCAGTCCGAGTTGGGGCATATTTCCCTGGACTCTTTCCATTTGGTGCCAGATCCTCCTGCCCTAGTTGAGGACATTATCTCGGTTTGGTCCACACCATGGCAGTCCGCACTATTCCAGTCTTGCATGCCCAGCAATATGGCACGGAGCTGTGACAGGGGTCTGGGTGGGGACCACCACCCTGTCCGTCCTGCTAGCAACCCCCCTCTCTACCACAACACATGCTCCCGATTTCCTAGAGGGAAGAAAATGTTAAATCGTGCCCTGTAATAGAATGTAAATTTGGGTTCCAGATCAAATCACTGAAGTCAGCCAGGAAAGCTGCTCTTGTTTCTTCTTTGTGTGTTCCCACAATTTTAAGTTGACATAAACGGAGACACTTGTCTGCCATCATGATGACCCGTGCGCCATTTGAGGGGGTGAAGAAGGCACGTGTCGCATTTGGTAGTTTTATCTACCCTTGGCTTAGCTTCTGCCTTCAAGGTCCCCTTGCTTCCTCTTTCTGTTTCATCGTTAGCCGCTGTCTGCAGGACCACTGCACTGCCCAAACGGAGTGATGCTGCACCACACTGTACGAGAGTGGAGCTTCTATGACTGCAATCGACTAGTACCATGGCCCTCCCTTGTCCAACACTAAAGCCGATACTGTGATTATATAGACCTTGTCTTGCTGGTTCATTTTCATTGTCTTCAACTTTGCTGGTCTCTTGTCCTAAAGATCATTTTTACAACTGCTTGCCCCACCCCATTCATAGACACACTGGCTAGTGGACACACACATACGCATACACACACACACACACACACACACACATGCACACACTCACTCACTTTGCTTCTGGCTAAAAGCTGTTCATCTTTAAAGACAGCCTAGCTATCAACTCCTCCTGGCAGACTTCCTGTTTCCCCTCTCCTCTTCATCTCTGTCAACACTTACAACGTTGTGTTTTAATATCAATTATTCGTACACCTTTTGCTCCCTAAATCCCGAGCTTTTTAGGGATCTTATGTATCATGGTGGTCTCAGCTCACATCATGGTACTTAAAATAGTGCTGATATCAACCTTTCTTTGCAGTCCATATTTTCTACTTCAAAGCTGATGTGGGCGAGATTTTCCCTGGAAACTCTCCTCTACCTAGAAGGATATGAGTTTATCCTATGACCTTTTATAAACTATAGAATTTAGCCCCAAACACACATGCCCACAGTCCCTTTTCCTGACTAAGAACAGCAAAATCGGAACATGAGCCATCAGACAAAGCTGTGTTACTTCAAGCACAGACAGATTGACTTTTAAAATTTTCTCCAGCATTAAAAAGAAAGAAGACAGTTTTGTAGACTTTCCTACCTGTCGTGTGCGTGCGTGCGTGTGTGTGTGTGTGTGTGTGTGTGTGTGTCTGTGTGTGTGTCTGTGTGTGACTTTCTGGATCTTTTAGGTACAAACAATCCTGTCTAGGCGTAAGGCAGCTGCTGTGCCAAGAGAAATGTTGCCATGACAACCATCAACTGTAAAGAATTTGATCTGATTAAAGATATATCTAAGAAGGAACAACTTCCTAGGGTCTTGATCAAGAGGAGCTCTTTTAAAAATGTATTTAATAAGCATTTATTAAGCACCTACAGTGTGCTTACACATATGGACATATAAAAGAATAAAGTTATAACGAGACCAGCCTGGTCTACAAGAGCTAGTTCCAGGACAGGCTCCAAAACCACAGAGAAACCCTGTCTCGAAAAACCAAAAAAAAAAAAAAAAAAAAAAAAATAAAGTTATAAATATAAATCTTTGTCCCCATTTGGCTCATGTTCTAGTGGGTGATTGATTATATTCTACTCATTTTTTTTCCCTAGGAAAAAAAGTAACACTTTGCTTTGGAGATAAACCTATAGGGAAAGGTAAGATTTTCTGCTTTTCATGTGATTTGCCTCAAAAAAACTGTTTCAAAAGAAAAATATCACAAGGCCCATCTCAGCTAGGGTTGTTTTTAACATTGTCCTTAAATATTGTATTAGGAGAAAGAAATAGTTAATGATGATTACATAAACCCCCTCTATTAGTTGGGTTTCTATTGTGATAAACACCATGACCAAAAGCAACTTGGGAGGAAGGGGCTCATTTGGCTTCTAAGTTACAGGTCATCACTGGGGAAGCCAAGGCAGGAACTCAGGGCAAGAACCTGGAGGCAGGAACTGAAGCAGAGGCCATGAAGAACACTGCTTACTGGCTTGCTCCACATGACTTGCTCAGCCTGTTTTTTAAATTTTTTTTTATGATTTACTTATCTTTATTTTATGTGCATTGGTATGAAGGTGTCAGATCCCCTGGAATGGAGTTACAGATAGTTGTTAGCTGCCATGTAGGTGCTGGGAATTGAACCTGGGTCCTCTCTGGAAGAGCAGTCAGTGCTCTTAACTGCTGAGCCATTTCTCCAGGCCCCAGCCTGTTTTTTTTTTTTTTTAAAGCACCCAGGACCACATGCCCAGGGATGGTGCCACATCAACTATTAATCAAGAAAACGCCCATAGACCTGCCTACAGGCCTGTTTGAGGAAAGCATTTTCTCAGCTGAGATTCTCTTGTGTCAAGTGGACAAAAAGACTAACCAGCACACACCCATTAAACGTAACATAAATCAACAAAATAGCTTCCAAACCTCATTCTGCATAGTGGAGCTGATAGGGGGCTGTTGAACAAGATGACTAGCCTTCCAGTGAGTGCATAGCGCCGTGATCCTGGCTCATGGTTTGGCCAATGTGTAGTATCCCTGGGTGACATCGAGTTGGTGTCTCTTTGGTGGTTAAGGGGCAGCCATTGTCCTTGGCAAGGTTCCCTGGATGAGTCCATGGTGTCACCGGACTATCTCTGAGAGTTCATTGTTTGTCCCCCATGGTAGGTCAGACTTGGCAGTGGTGGAATAAATGTTCTGGCTCCATCAGTACACAGATAATCATGGGCTGTTCTGAACACATACGTCATGTTGTGGGTGGGTGAGAGGGTGCTATAAACAAACAACAAATAGGTCCTGTCAGTCCTCTGAGCAGAAGAAAACAACAAACAGGCTCTAACAGGGAGGATGATCCTGGGTCAGGCATACACAGTTGTGTCCCTGATCCCCGAGGGTCTCTCTTATTGTCAGTAGACTGTCATTACAAGAATCACCCAAGAGTCAAGACTCGACGCTCTAAGTGCCTTGTCTCAGTCTGTTCCTAAACCCACATAGATCAACAGGACCGCTGTGCAAAACGGAGATTCTCTTTGTTTAATGAAATTTTGTTCAATGAATTCTTTTTGTTTAATGTCTAATGAAAGAAAAGAAGCAATGTACATTTTGACATCATCCTTCCTGTTTCAGTCTATGGGTTACCTTCCCGTAGGGTCAGGAAGAATACCAGCGAGTGTTTGAGGCGACATGCTTCAGAGAGAATTTAGTAGTGCTTGCAGGCAGATAGACAAGCTCGTAGTGACCATATGAATAGGACGGAGACCTGCAGATCAACAAAATTCCACACCCCACTTGCACGGTTCTAGACAGACAAACATCTCTTCTATGAGAAATGTTCCTTTCCTGCATGTAGCTGGCAGGGACATTGCTGGCATAGATGTCTAAAAAGGTCAAGCAGAGGACATGATCAAACACAAACGTTGCAGAAAGCCCCATGGGTGATACTCCTTGTAGAAAGGGCACAACTGAACTCCAGGAAAGCGGCGCAGGCGAGGAGGCTGGGTGTGTTGTCATCGTCTAGTGATCCATCTGGTGGCTTTGTTTTGGCTTGTGTGTGTCCTGGCGTGGGACCCTGCACTTCTTAGCACAGGGAAGCCTGTTTCCATCGCCTTCTTGTTTAGCTATACCGCGGACAAAGGATGAGAGTCTCTCTCTCTCTCTCTCTCTCTCTCTCTCTCTCTCTCTCTCTCTCTCTCACACACACACACACACACACACACACACACACTGAGCACATTTCTAAACGAGTAAATGCTGGCCTCAACAAAATATCAACACGAGAAACAACGAGAGCGGGAAAGCCCAAAAACCTGCTTCTTCCTAAGGCACAGGCACGGAGCGCTGCCTCCTTGCTATGCTCAGGGGCTATGGCGACCTGACACTGTGCTCCTCTGCCCAGCCACCCCAAGCAGATGTCGCCGTGTTGTTTTGTGCCACTGTCACACTTGGAACTACTAGTTTGAAGTGACACTTTTCCCGTTCCCCTCCAGTCCCCTTTAATTACATGCTTCTATTCCTAGAAACCTAGAAATCATGAACCAGACCAGCCAAATGCTACAACTAGTCGTTTGTATAGTTTGCTCATTCTGAACACTGAGACCCTGCTAAGAGCAATGGACTTGGCCCTTCAGCTTCCTCATCCTCCCAAGCCATAATGCTACCCCAAATTCCAGGCAGCTCTTAGAAGTTCATATGGTTCTCAGTGCAAGATTTCTCATTCAAAAACTTATGGAACAATGGCAATGGGTTTTTGATCCTACTGCACGTACTGGCTTTGGGGGAACCTAGGCAGTTTGGATGTTCACCTTACTAGACCTGGATGGAGGTGGGCGGTCCTTGGACTTCCCACAGGTCAGGGAACCCTGATTGCTCTTCAAGCTGAAGAGGGAGGGGGACTTGATCGGGGGAGGGGGAGGGAAATGGGAGGCGGTGGCGGGGAGGAGGCAGAAATCCTTAATAAATAAAAACAAATAAAAAAAAACTTATGGAATAAATTTCAGAAAACTCCCCCCACGTTCTCTCTCAGATGGCTTCTCTCCTAAACCACCAGGTTGAAGGTATTAGACCAGGTGATGGATTTTGCTCTTGCTAACACCGGATGTGGGCAGGTATTTAAATACTCCAGACTTCCGTCTTTTCATCTACAGAAGGCGGTAAGAATGAAACCACACAGAGGCAAACAGGCCGCACCCTCCAGGCGGGTGGAAGCGTCTGGAATCCTGAGACAGTGGGCAGCCTTCGGGAGTCAGCGAACTGCCTGATATAAGCAAAATGTTCCCCTCTGACCCTGAGCCAAAAAAGGTCTCATAGTTTTTATGAGTCGCTTAAGAACGTTGTGCTCCAGCCAATGGCTCCATACCTATGAGTATAAGGGCAGTGCAAACTGGACTCTGGATTATTGAAAAAAAGGATGGGAAGTTGTGCTTGGGTGGGCAGCTGGAGGGATCTGAGAGGAGCTAGGAGGGAGTGGGGATTTCAAAGCATTGATAAAATTCGCATTAAAAAAGTACTTTGTGACCAAAACCTAGGCAAGATCAAGGCAGTGAAATTGGACATAGATTGGGGAGGGACTCATGAAGTCCAGCCTCTGGATGAGACGTTTTCACTGTTGACAGTTGCTGGGAGAAGGAGACTCAGTTCCCTTTGGGAAGTGGCTCTTGTTAGGTTGCCCATGCTGCAGTGGCTGGTCCTATACCTGTACACTTAAAAATAGCACTAATTAGCGACCAAGGAAAGAGGATATGGCATTGGGAGGAGAATATGATGGAGCGGGTGGTGGTGAGGAGATCTGGAAGGAACTGGAGAGTAAGTGAGGAGTCTATATGATTAAAATGTATTATAGACACATGTGATATTCTCAAAGAAGAATAATTGTAGAAAGAACCCTGTGATCGTCCCAAACTAAGTGCGTTATCTCGGGGACTTGGGATGGTGGTGTCTGCATTTCCCGGTATTCATCTAAAGTTTAGGGCTGTTAAGTTACAGACTTTGAACTAGAGTTTCCCAAGTTTGAATGTAAACTTGGTGTGTAAACAGTCCCTAGTAAGCTCAGCTTATAAACTGCTAGTCAACCAGCTAACTGTTAGCTTCTAAGTAATTATTAAAGAATAGTCATTCTGCTACTTTGTAGCTTTGCTCTATTTACAGGTATGATAATATCTTTAACATTTTGCTTTTGTTGTGCATGTAGACATGGTGTATGTGGGCTTGCATGTCACGGATGCGTGTTAAGGTCTGAGGATAACTTTGTGGAGTTTCTTCTCTCTTACTACCTTTATGTGGGATCTGTGAATCTCAGGTTGTCAGGCTGTGTGTGGAATACCTTAACCTCTGAACCATTTTCCCTGCCAATATATATATATATATTAAACATTTATTTATTATGGATACAACATTCTGTTTGCATATATGCCTGCAGGCCAGAAGAGGACATCAGACCTCATTACAGATGATTGTGAGCCACCATGTGGTTGCTGGGAATCGAACTTGGGTCCTTTGGAAGAGCATGCAATGCTCTTAACTGCTGAGCCATCTCTCCAGCCCCTTCCAATATATTTTTAATTGAGTAAGTAAATACATAGCCCATGCTAACATTCTTGTTTCCTCGAGAATAAATAAATGAGTAATACATCTAAACTCATGTGTCTGTACACCTAAAAGAACCAATTTTGCTATCTATGAATTACATTCAGTAAAACTGACTTTAAGAAAAAGGAGGAGGAGAAATGAGTGATTAAAATGTCAAAAAAAAAAAAAAACAAACAAACCTCTTTTATAAACCACACAAGAAGACTGAGATGTTTCCATTCGATATGACATTGGGCATTTTACAGGGAGCAGTGGCCATAGGCCCGGGGAGCCGGAAGCCAGAATGCTAAGGGTTGAGACATAGGTCAACCAATAATTAATGGTTGCCTCCCAGTATCTATTTTTCCCCTTTCCTGGGAGTACAAACTCTCTAATTTTGGCTGTGTTCTTGGCCATGCCGAATGAGGTCTGCTTTGCCCAGTCTCTCTGAAAACTTAATTGTGACACCATGTGACTGAACTGTGGACAAAGAGGTTTGCGTGGAAGACTCCTGAGAGCCTTCCTGGGAGGCAGCGGGCGCACATCCTTGGCCTTTCTTTGTTCCTTTCCCCATTGCGAGGGCTGAAATGGAGACATGAAGCTGCTGAGGCCGAGCGGGACTACGGGATGATTTCGGGAAGGAAGTCCACATAGAATGGCGAAAAGTGAAGGATCCCGGGTCTTTTAGCTTTTAGAAAACACTTGGGAGGTTAGCCCAGTACTGCTTATCTCTGAATTTTTAAGAGTGGAAGACAACCGTGAGAGGAGATGTCGCAGCTGATAAAGTACTTCAACGCAAGCATGAGAGCTAGCGTCTGGGTCCCCAGCAGCCATGTAAAGAAAGCTGATGGAACCGCGCCGATTTCCAACTCCAGTGTTGGGAAAGCAGAGGAGCTGATTTTTGGAGCTGTCTGGCCAGCCAGCCTCACCAATCAGTGAACTTCAGGGTCAGGGAGATCCTGCCTCAAAAAAATTAAGTGGAGAGTAACTGAGGGAAATATTCAGAATCAACTTCTGGCCTCCACAAGCATGTAGGCGCGCGCACACCCATTTGGAGTAGAAAATCAACAGTTTTTCAGTTTAAACCTCACCGGTGCTCAAACTTGCACCAAACCTGTGACTGGGAGGAGACCGGAAGTGGTGGGCGTCCAGCTGGTGAATACAGAGAGCAATGGAGGGGAAGTGTCAAGGCAGGGTGGCAGCTGGAAAGCCAATCTGGTGATAAAAGGCTTTGATAATTTTCAGACCGCAGACAGCAGAGTCTCCGTGGGGGAACAGAGAATCTACGTGAAAAGAAGCTCCACGAACAGTCCCTGTTCCTGAGCCTTTCCGACTCACTCACTGGAAGGAAAGCAGGAGCCTTCATTGCAGTTAAAGCTCAACCCTGGTTTTCTTGTCCTTATGATGGGCGGGGCTCTTTGCAACCCACAGACCGCTCTTGATGCTGGTTCCTGCTGACTGCCAGTCTGTGTCCTCTGACCTTCCCAGTCTGGCAGAGGCTTTCCTTGGCACCTGGCCAGGCGGGTCACTCAACTTTTTTTTTTTTTTTTTTTTTTGAGGCTTATCTCACTCTGTAGCCCAGGCTAACTTTGAGAACTTGCGGATCTGCCTTCCCTGCCTACCCAGTCTGGGTTGGGATTACAAGGGGTGCCGACCACTACACACAACCAACCCTTTTAAAAGACGTAAATTGCCAAGAAAATCACTCAGAAGAAAAAAAAAATCAATGATTTTTGAATTATTCACAGAGTTCTGCAAATGTCACAGATTAACCTGAGATTATGAGACAGAGAGAGCATGCTCTGATTAAAAAATTATTATGCACCTGTGTACATGTTTTGTGTATGCATCTGTGGGCTGATGGTCGCGGTGGAAAACCAGTGAAAACCAGAGGACTACTTTATGGAATTACTACTCTCCTTGGACCTTGATCGAACTCAGGTGGCCAGGCTTGCATGGCAAGCGCCTTTACTCACTGAGCCATCCCTCTGAAT
>NC_022031.1:50571096-50587665 GCF_000317375.1 Microtus ochrogaster
TCTTCAGTCATGGTTTTTCTTTCTGGGCACTGTCTTTCTCCTTCAGCCTGGAGCATGGCAGAGACTGATGACTTTGCCTGGGCAGCACCCCGCAGTCCCTCTTATAGATGGATCAGGGAATATATGGAGACGCTGAAGCTTGTCCCACCTGTTCATTGCAGTGGGCGAGGAGCCTGCTAGTATCGAACTCTTTGAGTGGGCACAAAGCAGGGAATTCATGACTCCGGGGAGCTTATTATCACAGGGTGGGGCTGAGGTAACTTGGAAAATCATATTCAATGTAACTCTTCAAGAAAAACAGGCCAGGGATATCTGAAGAATATCTTCCCAGCAGGCAGGAAGTCGGAGAATATGGAGTGACACCGAGCAGGGCGTGGGATCGCCCAAGTGGAAACACCGCATGAACTTGCGGCAGCGCAGCTGGAGTTTTCCTGGTACCTCCCGCAGACACCGGCTGCACTGGCATAATGGCGTTTCACAGTCCCAGGCAAGACCCGCTGAAGGCAACGCTTGCTGTTTTGCAGAGACCAGAAGCCTCCTGCAACTTCTAGGCGGCGACAACTGCTACCTTGCCAAGGACTCCATCGTTTCCCTACGCCCCCTAGGACGTGCCACTCGGCGCCACCGCCCCTCGCCCCCTCCCACGCTTCTCCCGGAGCTCTGCGCGGCGGCGCCGCAGTTGGTCCCAGGTGAGTCGGGAGCGCACCTGCAGCATCGGGCGCCCAGGGGACCAGGGCGCGGGGTAGCCGCCTCGCCCGGCGCACGGCTGGTGGCGCGCTCCCTTCCGGATCCCCTTAAGTGAAGAGTCTCAGTCTAGCACCCGGCGAATAACGTTATCCAATTGCTTCCCGTTTTACTCGCAGGCTGGGAGCCGCGAGAGCCAGAGTATTCCCTTCGCCAGTGCTCCAGGGGAGGAGGGAGGCGGGCGGGGACCGGCAAACGGCTGGGCTGCTCAACCTTGCAAGTGGCCAGAGCACCCCGGGCAGAGGCCAGCAGCGACTGGAGCCCCGCAGCAGTGCACCGGGCCGCCCGGATCCCCACGATGGAGTGAGTATCCCCGCGCAGCGCGTAGCTCGGTGCCTCCCTGGGCATGTTGCTATGGTGACCGATCCCCGCTCATCTCTGTCCAGTCTGGGTGTTTAATTTCAGTCCAGTGTGTTCCTCTTGCTGTTTCTATAGCAGCCTCTGCTGAGGGGGTATCGATAGCCCCCGAGGTGTGGGGATTTGTGCCACTGCCTTGGGGGCACATGGGGTGTCATGTTGCTAAGGAGCCAGACCTGTTTTAAGCTTCTCTGGGTCCTTGCTCCCGACCTTGCGCTTCGTGGGGAGTTGGCTGCAATAGCCATTACTTCCAATTCCTAACCATGTCAGCATTATTGGACTGCAGTTAAGAGGCGTGTGTGTGTGTGCACGCATATAGGGGGGGTGTCACTGCGGATCCGAAGCAAACGTGATTCCGTAAGAATATGATGGAGGGCTGTTGAGTTGTGAGAGATATAAGCCAGACTGGCTACTAAAAGCCACCGGAGGACCCAAAATAATTGATTTGCTCCTGGGGTAATCGGAGAAATGAGACAGAAATGTCCTAGCAACAATGACCATCTTGGGTATCACCCGCATTTCATGGGGGGTGGGGTGGGGAAAAGATGGCAAGGAGACAAGAGAGGCGGTAACCAGAAAAAGACACAATGAGGTCTCCGGGTGTGGACCCAGACTAGGGTTGCGTGTTTCTTTCTACCTTCCCAGTTGCTCTCCCAGGCTGATATTGCAGCAAGGTCCCCGTGACAGGCGTCAGCCTGCCGCTCCAAGAAAGCCAGCAATTACATCTTTGCTCACTTGGTCATCTCCCCCCTCTCGCTCTCTTCCCACGGGTACTCGCTGACTTTGAGGTCGTAGGAAATCATATTTCAGGTTGGAGATAATGTCATGCTTCCAGATACTAGGATCTCCATGCCAAACCCTAAGACTCTGGATTCAGCTTTTATCCTTCTGCATAACCAATTGTGCAGATGCAATTTAATCCTCACAGAGTGGAAAGGAGAAGCGGAGATGATGTGGCACATTAGGAGTGAGGGGTTGTAGGAAATTATTCTTGGGTTGGCAACCGGCATTGTTGAGTTCCCATGCCAGTGTTTTAATGGCTGTGAGCCTCAGTTTCCCCAATAACAATCAGAAAAAGACATCCCTTATTATTTAGAATTACTGAGAAGATGAGATAATATTTGCTTCTCTTCTAAATTTATAAATTGTAAAATCAAATAGAGGAATTGGACATTAATGGCTGGTCTCCAGAGTCAGGTTGTCTGGGACTGAAGCCTTTGACACGTTGCTGAACAATGTCAATCTCTTTGGGTTTCATTGTCCCCTTCTAAAAAATGGAACAATAGTAGTTCTTTTCTTTGAGTATAAATTAAGCAATTGATATACATCTATACATACATATGTGTTAATACACATGCATTTTAGAACAGACCCAGAGCAAAGTATGCTTGCTAAGTATCACTCAGTGTCTGTCATTTAGTATTATTGTTGTAGTCTCCAGCCTTTTCTGTTGACAGCTTATGGAGTATTAGATTGGTAGAAAGCCAGTTTTGGGACAGTTTTCATAATTTAAAATATTCATTTACTTATTTCATGTGTGCACATGCCTCAACATGGGTGTGGAGGTCAGAGGATCGCTTGTGAGAGCTGGTTCTCTCCTCTCACAGAGTGGATCCTGGGTCAGTAGGTTTGGTATTAGCTATGCTAGCTCTCCAGCCCACAGATAATGTACACAGAAATACAATGTCCTAAGGACAACTGAACCTGCTGCAGCCCCCATGACGACATTGTGGGAGTGTGGACTTGGGCGAGCTCCTGTTACTCAGTACCGTTATGGGGCCTCTGAGTGTTCATCCCCATTGGTCATATTCTTCACTATGGAGACTGCCCTTGACCAGGGATTGAATGCTCACCTAGTTGTCTCATAGTGCAGGGTTGAGGACAGCCTGCTTTTGTTTTGAGGATGAGGCACAGTAATTTTCATCCCCACACTAATGTCTCTCTCCTAGACTTAGCATTTGGTCTTCATAACTGTGGCACAGAGCCTCAGGAATTCACACTGTTTCTTCCTGGTCTTCGCCGTGGTTGGTACCAGGTGTGCCTACCTCAGAACCCCCACCCCCATCTCTCTCTCCTTTGGGGTATGCTACGTGTTCTTCTACTCTGCTTAGCTTGACTTTGGGCTTTTCACCCCATGTGACATTTGAAAGTGCTCTGTGAACCTGCTTAATTTTCAACTGTCTGCCATACTTCTTCCCTTCCTTAAGGTCATTAGTATTCCACTCTTTTCTTTCCTTCACAATACTACATTTTCTGTCCACCCATGGGCCTAACAACATTTCTCAAATGTCAAGCCTTGCGCTTCTGCCAATCCGATCTCACCCCCTCATCTCATCCCAGGTAGCCAGGCTGCTTTGAATATGAGTGAGATATAGTTTTAGTTCCCTTCACTTATTGTGTCCAACTTGCATTTGTGAAAAAACAATTAAAAGAAGGAATGAATTTGAATTAGCTTTCCCATTTAATCAGTGGGGATTGTTGAGATTGGCAGTGGTTGATAAAACAGTCATGATTCTCATAGCATGGAGTTCAAAATCTAATAAGAGCAGATGCTAGCCCACTAAGCACAGGACCCGTGCGATGCTAACCCAGTAAACCCAGGAGCCATGAGATGCTAACCCAGTAAACCCACGAGTCATGAGATGCTAACCCAGTAAACCCAGGAGTCATGAGATGCTAACCCAGTAAATGCAGGAGCCATGCAATGCTAACCCAGTAAACCTAGGAACCATGCCATGCTACCCCAGTAAATCCAGAAGCCATGAAATTGCAAGGTGAAACACACACTGTGAGAAGAAAGGACACAGAGGAAACGATAGGAAGAGTAAGGGCGTTAGAGAAGCCTCCTTGAGAAGCTGATACTTAACGTGAGATCTGAGGGATGAGTTAGGGTTGCCGAGTAGCACATGAAGGGAAGAAACAGCTGGAGCTGTGACAGCAGCATGTGCCAAGGCCCGGAGGTAGGAGAGCTCGCCACGCTGGGAGAATGGAAAAAAAGGTGGTGTGCCTGGAGCTTTAAAGACTGAGCAGAGGTGGTCTAGGGATGAGGCTGGAGAATGTGTGTGTGAGTGAGTGAGTGTGTATGAGTGTACAAGAGTGTGAGCATGCGTGTTCGTGTGTGTGAACATGTGAATGCATGTGTGAGAGTGTGTGTGGATGTGAGTGTATGAGAGTGTGAGCATATGTGTCAGTGTGTATGTGAGTCTGTGTGAGCATGTGAGTGTGTAAATGCATGTGTGAGTGTATGGTTGTGAGTGTGAGTGTATATGAGTGCATGAGAGTGTGAGCATGTGTGTCAGTGTGTATATGAGTCTGTGTGAGCATGTGAGTGTGTAAATGCATGTGTGTGAGTGTGTGTGGATGTGTGAGTGTATATGAGTGTATGAAGTGTGAGCATATGTTTGTGTGTGAGTCTGTGTGAGCATGTGAGTGTGTAAAAGCATGTGTGAGTGTGTGTGAATGTATATATGTGTGTGTTTCTCATCTATTGTGATTAAAAATATGCTGACCAAAATGACTTACGTGAGAAAGGGCTGATTTGGGCATGTAGCTTCAGTAGGGATAAGTCTATCATGGCAGAGAAGGCGTGACGCCAGTCTGTCACTTTGATTCTCCAACTAAAAGAACAGCAGCTTGGGCCAGGCTATAAATCTTCAAAGCCTGCGTCATTGATGTAATCCTTCCAACAAGGTTCTGCCTCCCAAAGTTTCCATAACCTTCCCAAATAGTGCCACCACTTGGTGACCAAGTGTCCAAACACATGAGCTGGTAAGCGGTTTAAACCACATCAGGGAAGGTCACAAAGAAGTTAATACTTCATGAGGACCTCAAGGACTTCGGATTTCATCACGAGTGTTTCAGAGGCTCGCTGAAGACGATGTAAAACTTCAAGTCTAAAGATTATATAAAACCCCTCAACTATTTTTCCCCCTCTTTTCTTCTGAAGGTACTTAAAACAGGTGACTTAGAAACTGTCCTAGTCAAGTCTTTGGAAGCTGTAAGCGTCCGCCACAGGGAAGGGGACAATCAATTTAAAAATACAGCTGCCTGTGGGCCAGAATCTGATAATCTTGGACGAACCAAGGTTGTCAAACAAAATCAAAGTATACGCAATTAAAAGGAAGCACATTTATTCATGAGCAGTGTTGGCTTTGAACAAATGAGAGCTTCTTAACTTGGGTAAGGGAAGACTTGGTAGTAACTAAGATCCGAGGGTGGCTAACCACTCAGTTTAGAATGTTCCTGGCTGGAGTGCTCTCTTCAGGATGTGTGGATCTGAGAAGCTCCATTATGGGAGATCAGAGGCAGGGATGGTGTGGCCTGTGCAGAGCCGGGGCTTGGCTATGGTGCGTGTCAGCACGGCAGCCTTGGCTGAGGTTCTCAGTGTGAGTGTGAGCTGGATGTGGCTGGAAGAACACACGCCCACCTCCTAATCTGATGACACTCGTGAAGCTTTGCCTCACACTTCTCTGGAGCAGCCTACAAAACAGCGTGGGTTCAGCAAGGCGTGAAGAAACATAACATGGGAATTCGTCAAGCTCTTGCCATCCCTGCAAACTCCGGGGCTCTTGGGAAGCCTGTGGTGGCCTCCAAAGCCCAACTGATGTTCCCACCCACCCGGGCAGAGGCCTGCTTTTCGCGTGGCTTGTGTGGCAAGTTGAGACCACTCAGAGGAGATCATAAAAGGGCTGAACTCCGTGGGGGCTGTGGACTGAGGCTCATTCTTACTCTTGCCAAGGCTGGCCAAGAACCCACTGGCCTTGGAGCCACGATTCCCCTGCTCCCACCTCTTGAGCGCTGTAATCACAAATGGGCACCACCACACTTGCCAGGGTTTGCAAACGAACAAATCCAGGCCCAGTAAGGTGTAAGTGTGGTGGGGATGTGGAACCCCAAGTTCAGAACCAGCATCCATGCCTTCATTCATTCAGGCATTCATTCATTCATTCAGGCATTGATTTATTTCACAAACTTTTGCTTACTATTTTCTCCGAGCCAGTGCTGTGAGAGGTAAATTGGGGTAAACGATGACTCAGCATCCTTGGCCCTATCTTCCAGGGGTTCATGGGTTAGGCTGCATGTGACTACGGATGCCATGTACTTCCGGAAGATTTGCTTTGCTAATCCTGGCTCATGTGGAATGTCCCGGACTCAGGCCACTATGAGCATTAATCATGCTTCCTAATGTGTGGGAGCTCAGTGGTCTAGTGTGTGTGCTTGGTATGCACAGAAGCCCAGGTTTGATTCCCACCACCAAAAGAAAAATGTGTAAATACTTTTAGAGTTAATTTTATGATAATGTATGATTTTAAGTAATCAGAATGTCTCAGAATTTGTGGACTGCAATCTCCATTTTCTATTCTTTCCTCCAAATCTCATCCCCCAGAGGCTGTTACCATGAACCGTTTGGAGATATCCGCCCGGGTAATTTAGATGCCCACAGCAGAGTCAGAAACAAGTGCTTCTGAGGATTAATACTCCTGTCCACCCACAACATCCCTGTATGTGGCTCAGTAGCTTGCATTCTGTTCTCGTTGTTCTATAGCTTGCATTCTGTCCACGCTATTCTGTGCATGCCTTGATGCAGCAAAATGTCCACACCCACTTCATTTACATTTATTAACCAGTTTGTTTTTACTGTGGAAGTGTGGCTAGCCAGCCTTTCTTCATTGGACATGTATGTGCTCTGCTCCCACTTCTTCCCATTATATACAACGCTACCGTGAACATCTTGGATGCTTTGGCAATGAATCTGAAAGTGCTTTCTGGAAGTGGGGAGTGAGTGAATGAACGTGCTTACTGTAAGTTTCATCAGGTGCGATTAAAGTCTCCGAAAAGACTGGACCACCACAACACAGCCTTACATTGCTGCAGTGACATCAGCCAGCCCTTTGTATGCTGGCCTGGACATTTGTGGCGTCCGCTCTCCAAGAGCACTGTTGCCCTGGGCAGTGATCTTTCCTGAATTGCTTCTGTGAGTTTAATATTTAGTTGAAGGATTCATTTTCAAGCAAGACTTGAAGGCAGTGAGTCTTTCTAATGTATTCCTTCAATGCATAAATACCCTGAATGTGTATAAAGTCTTAGGATCGCAGAGCTGGGCATGGAACTTAGTTGGTGGAGTCCATACCTAGCATGCAAGAAACTGTTAAATTGCAAACTTGGCATGGTGCCATGTACCTGTAACCATAGCACTGGAGAGGTTGAAGCAGGAAAGAAGTAAGGCCTTCTTTAGCTACCCATAGAGTTTGAGGCTAACCTGGGCTACATGAGACCCTGTCTAGAACAATTAGAGTCCTGTCTTTCCCTCTCAAAATGTGTTAACCTCTGATATTCTGACATAGATCTATGTCAGAACCTCAGATCTTCGCTGTGGCTAAGGCTGAGGCTAGTCTGATTGTTTCTTCTTTGTGGATGGCTTGTCTCCTTTCCTTCCAGACCCTTGCAAGCTTTTTCTACTGAATGAATTACTTTCAAGCCTTGGGAACTTTGAGACTTCTCTGCGGTGTTTTTCACCGCAAGCTATTATGTTAGTTTTCCCTAGAAAACAGTGATTTCTTTGATCTGAAGAATCCTGTTTCCACTTATGAATTCATTATTATTTTGCTTATTTTTCATTATTATGCAAATATATTATTATATTTTGCATTATTATGGTTTTCGGAGTCAGAGTCTCATTATATAACCCAGGCTTGCCCTGAGCTGTGGTTTTGCCCAAACTGGTTTCAAATTTATGACCCTTTCCCCTTAGCCTCCTGAGGTCTAATCTTGTAGTTGTACGGCATTAACCTTGATGCTTTCTGTTTGTTGACTAGTTTCTTCATGCATTTCAGTGTGCAAAGATCTGCATTCTCTGTTTCCTGCCATAGGGGACAACCCACTGTTCCACCACCCATCACTAGTTCTTTACTGTAGGGGACAGCTCACTGTTCCACCGTCCTGATTCATCCCTATGGCTTTGTTACACTGAAAAGTCTATGGATAACGGACACTTTTGCTTTGCAAGGCAACATTTGTTTATTGTTATTCTGGTGTAGTTTTCATATTTGTAGTGGTTTTCATCTTCCTTCCTTCCTTCCTTCCTTCCTTCCTTCCTTCCTTCCTTCCTTCCTTCCTTCCTTCCTTCCTTTTTTCTTATTGAGACAGGGTTTCTCTGTAGCTTTAGAGCCTATCCTGGAACTCGCTATGTAGATCAGGTTGGCCTCAGACTCACAGAGATCCTCTTGCCTCTGCCTCCCGAGTGCTAGGATTAAAGGCGTGCACCGCCACTGCCTGACCTGTTGTGGTTTTATTGTTTTCTTCAGTTCTTTTCCTGACTCTGCTAGCTAACTTGGCACTTCTTTTTTATTCTTGTTTAAGGATTTATTTATCTATTATGTATTTACTTACGTGTGTGTGGATGTGCGCACGTGTGATAGATGAGCATAGGTGCCGAGGCAGGAAGAGAGCATCGGCTATCCCCGTCTCTCACGCTCTCTACACCTGGGCTTGCATTTCCCTAAGCTAGATCAAAAGCCGGCAAGTCCCAGCAACCCTGCTATCTCCACCCTCCACAGAGCGAACGTTAAAGGCATTTGTGGGGACCCCTGGCTTGTTGCACAAATGCTGGGGTCCCCAGTTCCAGTCCCCATGTGGAGCGAAGCTCTTGATTGCTGAACTCTCTCTCTAGTCCCCTGCACTTTTTCTTTTTGAAGACCCATCATTTAAAAAAAGGTGTTTTGCATGCTTGGAGAATAATTTATTTGGTTTATGTATTTCTTATGCTATGTTCTGAAATGTCCTCATCTGCTCCTTGCTTGCAGATCTTTTCCTTTGAAGGCGAATAAGTGTGCACAGAGCGTTTACACATGTGGAGTGCTTTGTGCTTACTACTTACAAACGGAGCAGTTGTCCCTGCCAGAAGCAGAGACAGCCAGTTTGGGAGGGCAGGAACTAGAGCTGACATTTTGTCTCATGAATATTTCTTATTATTCTGCCCTGTCTTTTTGTAAAAAAAAAAAAAAAAGCAAAATAAAACCTCATAATGAGTGAGCAGGTGATTTGGCTCACAAATCGTGGCTGGCTTTCTGGGTGTTTGTGTGCACGAAAGGTAGGTGTTTAGTCCCTATTTATTACCACTTAGTTGCTTTCAGTCGGCACCTGCAATGGCTGTTCTTCTCTCTGCTCTGATAAAATGTCTGATAGAAGCAGCTTGAGGATGATAGCGCTTACTCCAGTGCAGGGCTTGAAGGCCCTCATTACTCTTACAGAAGCAGCATGGCTTCAGGGTTGTGAGGCAGCCGGTCCGTTCCATTCACCATCAGGAAGCAGAGAGGGGGTGAGTGCCGGTGCTCTCCCCGCTTTTCCACTTTCATTCAGTTTGGGAACTGTCCCTTAGGGTTTCTGTTCTTGTGAAGCGATGCCATGGCCACGGCAACTCATATAAAGGAAACATTGAATTGGGGCTAGCTTACAGGTTCAGAGGTTCAGTCCATTATCGTCATGGTGGGAAACAGGGCAGCATGCAGGCAGACATGGTTCTGGAGAGATAGCTGGGAGCTCTACATTTGGAGCCACAGGCATCAGAAAGAGACAGTGAGACATTAGGCCTAGCCTGAGCATCCAAAACCTCAAAGGCTACCCCCAGTGACACACTTTCTCCAACAAGGCCACACCCCCAATAATACCACTCCCTATGAGTCTGTGGGAGGCCATTTTCATTCAGATCACCACAGGACCCCACCCCATGGGATAGTATTCAGTGTGGATCTCCCATCTTCAGCTAAACTTTTCTGGACACACCCTCATAGATGTACAAGGAGGTGTGCTTCCATAGGGACTTTAAGTCCCATTAAGCTGGCAATGGAGAGCAAACTATCACAGCGTCTATGGAATCAGGTAGGCAAAGTCATTAACCAGGGCCATTGTGGTTCTTTTGTTTTCTGCATCCCTTGCCTCCAGATGTTACATCTGTGTTAAGGCTTAGGTTTATCATTCCTTCAACCCATCATCATTAAATACCTACTGTGTGCCAGGCACTGTGCTGGTACCCATGATACAAACATAAAGACAATGCCATGCCTGCCTTCCCATTCCGAGGAGAAAGAAACACAAATGATTAAGTGATCACCTTAAGATATACCACATGTTCTGCGAAGAGAGAGAAAGAGTGATGAGAAGCTGTCAGAAGGTCGCGGGGTCCAGGAGCCAAAGTGAGTCTGGGCAGCCGAGGGATGCTGAGAGGCTGAGATGCTTAGTGCCAAGCTCTTGCTTAACCCCTGAGACTAATTTACCATAAAACCTCTGTGCTTAATATCTCTGGGCGTTGTCCTACAACAGACTAATCCTAGTTCTGAAGAAATATTTCAGACATCATTAAACAGAATTTGAAAAATGAGCTTAACTTTCAACTATCTTTCTTATGCTGAGGCTTCCTCCATGATCCTTCTCACTACGGGAGGTGGAGAATGCCTGCCCTCTTGAGGAACCAGAAACTCAGTTTTTCAGATGCTGGTGCAAACTGGAATCATTAAAAAACAAAGAAAATAAAGGTGAATGAAACAAATGAAAGCAGGAAAATAAAGGTGGGATTTTCTGGGCACACAAAAGGCCTGGTAGGTGTGCAGTTTGCTTTTTGAGATCCCATCAAAAGCTTCTGACCTTTTTTTTTTTGTGTGTATGTGTGTGCCTGTGTGTGTAACACATACATGGAGGCAAGTGCTCAGCCTCCTGTGTCATCCTTGGAAGGCTGACCACTTCCTTCAGTACAGAGTCTCTCATTGGCCTAGAGCATACCCATTAGACTGGACTGGCCAGCAAGTGCCACGGACCTTCCTATCTACTCCCCAGTGTTAACACAGACACAGCCCACCATGCCTGATCCTTTCCGTGGACTCTGGGGATCAAACTTAAGTGTTCGTGCTCACAAAACAGAGAAACCCTGTCTCAAAAAACCAAATAAATAAATAAAAAATAAAAATAAAACAAGGACTTTACTGACTGAGCCACCCCACCCGGCCCCTAAGCCTCTGAAGGGTTGAAAGTCATCAAAACTGTCAGAGCTCTGTGCTCTCTTCAGATCAGAGAGTCACTCTGAGCTTGGTCTGGAAACAATTTTAAAGTCTTCCTATTGCAATGCAGAGCTCGCTTCTTTGCAGAAGGGGTGCAGGGTGTTTAAAGTTAATGCCGTGGCAGTCCCCGTGGTTCCCGGGAGGCTCTGTCTGGCTCTTGACTCAGAAGGCTGAAATTTTCCTTTTTCTTTTTGTTTATCTTTCTTTTCAGATGCTGGCTGGAGCCTAAAAGTGCTTTCTCTGGTACTTTGGAGTTTTTCAGTTTTCTCTGAAGCTCCTCTCCCTGCCCTGTGACCGACCTCTATGTCAAATGACCGTGGTGTTTCTTTCTTTCTCGTCAGGTCCCAGCTAAGGAGTTGTAATAAATTTCTCTCTAAAACAAAGCAACACAAATTAATGGCAAGAAGAATGAGATCTCCGTCCCCAAGACAACACCTTTATCAGTATAATGAGCGCAGAGTCCCAAGCAACCATGTTAAAAGGAGATTGTGTTTGTGTGGGTCTGGGATCCGGCTCTAGATCTTATAATCCCAACATACACCTTATAAGCTGATGCCAGTCCCCGGGTGTAGTGCTGAATCCCAGTGGAGAGACAGTCCAGGGCTGTTCACGTGAGCACTCTGTCGCCCAGCTGCATTTGTCATTTGTAATCCCTTACTTCTCTGCTTTACGCACTAGCCAAGGCCTTTCTGGGCGGTGAAATAGTATGATAGAACCCCACCTCTTTTTTTTTTTTTTTTTTTTTTGAGAAGGGAGAATACTCATATTTTCTGAACCGTCGCATCTGGGGGGGGGGTGAGAAGAAAGCGTTTATGGCCTGTGAGCAATTAGGCAGTAACTTAGCATGGTGTGTATGTGTGTGTGTGTGCACGCGCGCGCGCGCCTTTGTGTGTGTAATCAATTGAGGGTCTTGGGAGGAGTCAGGGAGACTAAGGAGGAAGGAATGGACGGAAAGAAAGAGATGTGGGCCCATTAGAGCAGTTAGTGTAACCAATTAGATTTTCGGGGTCCAGGTCCTCAGAGCAGCGAGGGAGGAACGGGGACCGATAGTTCTTTGATGAGCCGGCCTCGTCACTGATTTTAGGTGCAGAGCTCAACCTGCTTCCCAGCAGTTTTCTGTGGGTCTCACACTACCTGGCAACCAGGAGGTGGCAGCGGAGGTCACAGCAAAGGGTCAGATTTGGAACACCACGGAAGACTGAGTTCTGTGCTGTCTCGTTTTCTGTCATCTTGACACAGCTGAAGTCATCTGAGAGAAGGGAACTTTCAATTGAGAATATTCCTTCACAAGATTGGGCTGTAGGCAGGCCTGTAGTAATTTCTTAATTCGTGATTGGTGGGGGAGGGCCCAGCCCATTGTAGGTGATGCCTTCTCTGAGCTGGTAGTCTTGGTTCTATAAGTAAACAGGCTGGACAAGCCAACGGGACAAGCTCCCTTTCATGGCCTCTGCATCAGCTCCTGCCTCTAGGTCCCTGTTCTGCTTGAGTTCCTGCCCTGACTTCATTCAGTGATGAATTGAGATGCTAAAGTGTAAGCCAAATAAACACTTTCCTCCCCAAACTAAGACAGAAGTCGGTACCAGGATAATGGAGTGTTGCTGTGACAGATGTGACTATATTGTTTGGGGGAAGATTGCAGAAGGACTTTGAAAGTTTGGGCTGGAAAGGTCACTGAGTGTTGTCTCAGTGGGCTGTGCTGTAGAACCTTGGAAGAGAACAGTGTTGAGAGAGAACTGTGAAGAAGATGGGGGCCTGGCTTGTGAAGCTCCAGAGGGAAGCAGAGACTTTACCAGGGCATCTGTGTGAAGAATCTGTGGTGTCTGCTCAGCTGAGCTGAAGAAAGGGGTGTGATTACCAAGATGCCAGAAGCGAAACCCTTGGTTTGCTCGGACAATGGATGCTGATTAGCTGGCCCTCAGGAATCAGCTGTGATTAAGAGGAGACCAGCAGCATTGAGATGAAGTCTTCTGGGAAGTGTTTGTTCCAGGTCAGGGCACAAGCTGTGTTCCAGGCCATCAGGGTTGTACTTCATGCTGGCAGCTGGACTTCGTAATGTGTGACAGTCTCCTAGGTAGTATTGATTTTGAAGGCAGGAAGGGACCGTGGAGAGTAGCTGATACTTGACACTATGAGGAGAGCTCAGGAGAGGCGGTTGCTGAAAGTGCAGCCCAGTTGCAGCAGACACCCCAGCATTTTAGAAATGCCAGCGCCATGGAATGACCATCCAGGACAGCAGCAACAGTGGAGTGGAGCCATTCAGAGCCTTAGCAGACAAGCTGGGTGTGCTGTGAAGGGCAGAGCTGGAGAAGTGACCGAAGCGCTCTGGAGGAGCCCAGAAGATGCTTAGTGGTTCCAGACTTAGACATTGAGTTATTGACACAATTGGATTTGGTTTTGCTTTGCTCAGACTGTGACTGTCTCCTGGTTCTTCCTTTGTGGAGTAAGAAAATATTTAAGTTATTTACTATTTTACAGGAGCCCACATTGGAGAGATTTTGAATTTTTAAAGAGATTTTGGAGCTTTATAAAGACTTTGATTTTGAAAGAGAGTTTGGATATTTTAAAGAGACTAATTACTAATTTTCTAATCTTCTCTATTCAATAATTTTGTTCTTTACTCATTTCTAGTTCCATAAAAAGGCTTCCCTAAATACCTTTTAAAATGTATGTAGCAAATGTATCAATAATAGGTTTATGTCTCAAGAGAATCAAGAATAATGAAGTTAGCACCTTCCGTGTCCATTCAGAACACTTAGTACATCAGAAATGGAAGAAATTATGTACAAAAAAATCTATAGCAACTGTCATATAAAAGGGTAAGCAGTCCCTTCAGAGTCAAGACTACAGCAGTGTTTTCTTCACCATGATTTCATTACAACACGAAAGTTAAAATTTCAGCTAAACAGTAAAATCAAAAGATGAAGTAAGAACGCTGTGAATTTCGGTAGGAATGACCTCCAGAGTATTCAAAGCTGTGCAGTCCTCACTGTCAATTTTAGGGCACTTTAACTACTCCAAAGTACCCATACCCCTTATCTGTCAGCCCTAGCACCCCAGTTTCCCACACCACAACAGCCACTAAATCTGTTTTTATCTCCATAGGTTTCTCTGCTTAGATATTTCATATGAAACAATGAAACCATCTGATCTTGTGTGACAGGCGGCTTTTACTTCATCATAATGATTTTGAGGTTTAACTGCATTGAAGAATGTCCTGGTACTTCATCTTTCTTTGGGGAATGAGACTCCATTATACAAGCAACGTGGTTTTAAATATTTAACACTTCGTAAAGATGTGAATCAGCTTTAAGCAAAATTGCATAATCCATATTTGATTCTTATAAAAAATATGTTGTTCTATTTTAAAAAAAGTTTATATGGCTGGTACTGCATCCTATAATCCCAGCATTTGGGAGCCTGAGTTGCGAGAATGGAGAGTTTGAGGCTGGCCTGGCCTACTTAGCAACTTCAAGATTAACAACAAAAATCTCTTTTTGTAAAAAATTCAGATAAAAATACATAAAGCAAACACTATACATTAATATAAATAAAATAAAAGAACTTAAATGAAGAAGCTATAGAAAAATGGCTTTATTTTTAACATTGTTTCCAGTGTCTTATTGAGCTACCAATCTCAGCAAAAGTGCTTTTTAAATTTTATTTCAAGCCGGGTGGTGGTGACATACACCTTTAATCCCAACACTCGGGAGGCAGAGGCAGGTCCGTCTCTGTGAGTTCAAAGCTAGCCTGGTCTACAAGAGCTAGTTCCAGGATAGGATAGGCGCCAAAGCTACAGAGAAACCCTGTCTCACAAAACCAAAAATAAATAAATTTTATTTCATTATTATTAATATTTTGCAATGCTAAACATAGAATTTAGGGCCTCTTAAATGTTAGAAAAGCACCAGCCCAAGATATCTTCTAATTTAATATTACTTGTGTGTGTGGGCATACTTACGAGCTTGTGTGCATGCACACACACTCAACTGTCTGCATGATGTATGCAGTTTGAATAGTGCCCATGGAGTTCAGAAGAGGGCAGCCAATCCTCTGGAACTGGAGTTGTATGCAGTTTTGAGGTGCCTGATGTGTGTGCTGGGGGTAGAACCCTACTCCTTTGCAAGAGACATTCTTACTGCTGAGCCATGTTTTTAGCCTCTTTTTGTTTATTTTTAAAGATTTGTGTGAGTGTATGGTGTGTGTGTGTGATTGTCTGCAGAAGCCTGAGAAGGTGTAGTATCTCTCTCGGAGCTGGAGTTACAGGTGGTTGTGAGCTGCTTGCTGGGGCTGCTGGGAACCGAACTCAGGTCCTCTGGGAGAGCAGCAAGTACTCATAACCACTGAGCCATCCCTGTAACCCCAGAGTATCCTTTAATCATGATTAGAGGTATTCTTTCTTAATTTTTAAAACAAATTTCGAGAATGCAATTTAATTACATTTCTTCATTCCTTTCCCTCCCTCTAAACCCTCCCGTATGCCTCTTCTTTCTCTCCTTAAAATTCGTGGCTTCTTTGTTTTCACTAATTGTTATTGTCTGCATTTGTGCACACCTATATACTCCTGCATTTAACTTGTCAAGTCAGTATACTATTACTTGTATGTGTATTTTCAGGGCTGACCTTTTGATACCAGTCAACCGATTCGTGTGCTCTTCCCTGAGGAAGGCCCCCTCTCCCACACCCGGCCTTCCTTGGCTCCCTATGATTCTTTGTGTATTATTAAGGCCTCTGCCCACGTTGGCATGGCCATTGTTGTCCTCTTTATGCAGCTCATATCTGGGCACTCATATATTGTGAAACTTTAGCCAGGAGACACAGTCTCCCAGCAAACTCCATGAGCCTTTGGCTCGTACAATCCTCTGCCCCTCGTCCGCCATGTCCCCTGAGCCTTGGGTGTAGGAGTGTGTTGTAAATACATACTTTGGGTCTGGGCTCTACAGTGCTATGTTATGATTGGTTGTGGTTTTCTGTAGTTGTCTCCATCTGTTGCAAAGAGAAGTTTCCTTGACAAGGAGATAAACTAACCTAATTTGTGGGCATAGAAGCATGTGTATGGATTGTAGCTTGGAGGGACTTTTGTTGAATGCAGAGATAAGATCTCTCTCTTTCATACACACATACACACACACATACACATACTTACACAGATGCACACACACACTTACACACACACACACACTCACATACACTTCTTCCACAGTAGATGATTACCATCGGTTTCACTTTTCTCCTGTCCTCAGAGTTTTTTGTAGGAATTTGTAGAAGCTAACTCAATTCGGGAAATAACCAGGCTAGCTAAAAGGTAAACAATTATGTTTTTTATTTATTATAAGGGGAAAACTCACTGAACTGGAAGGAGAAGTCCAAGCTCAACTGTGCAGCAAGGGAACCACAGAGAGAGAGAGAGAGAGAGAGAGAG
>NC_022031.1:50587925-50590219 GCF_000317375.1 Microtus ochrogaster
GAGAGAGAGAGAGAGAGAGAGAGAGAGAGAGAGAGAGAGAGAGAATGGATCTGGGGTGTGCGTCCATTTTTTTCTGGATCCCAGAAAGCCACACCCTAAATTGGTCCCACCTCTTAAAGATAATTGGTTAACAAGGCTTCCCCATCACCTCCCCCTTTTGTCTAAACAAGAGCTATGCAAACTCAATAGAAACAGATATCAAATACACAATTACAAACAATGTGTGTTTGCTTCTTTTTGTTCTGGAACTTTCAGGTGTGCTGTTAATTTGCCAGTACGTGATCTCTCTAAATCCTTTATACAGGTACTTAGTGCTATGACTTTCCTCTAAGTGTGGCTTTCATAGTGTCCTATAAGTTTGGGCATTTTGTGCATTCATTTTTTATTGAATTCTAGGAAGTCTTTAATATCTTTATTTTTTTCTTAACCCAGTAGTAATTCAGTAGAGAGTTTTTCTGTTTCCATGGGTTTTTAGGCTTTTTATAATTTCTTTTGTTGTTAAAATCCAGCTATAATTCATGGCAGTCTGATAAAATACAGGGGGTTATTTCCATTTTTTTTTGGTATCTGTTGCTAATAGGTTCTACGAGGTGATGAGAAGATATATTCTTTTGTGTTTGGGTGAAATGTTTTGTAGTTATCTGTTATGTTCATTTGAGTCATAATGTCTGTTAGTTCCATTATTTCTCTGTTTAGTTTCTCTCTGGATGACCTGTCTGTTGGTGAGAGTGGGGTGTCGAAGTCTCTCATTACTAATGTGTAGGTTTTAATGTGTGACTTTTTTTGGTAATGTTTCTTTTACAAATGTGGGTGCCCTTGCATTGGGACATAGATGTTTAGAATTGAGACTTCATCTTAATGGATTTTTCTTTTGATAAATATAAAATGTCCTTCTCCATCTCTTTTGATTAATTTTGGTTTGAAGCCTATTTTTGTTAAATATTAGGATAGTTATACCAGCTTGCTTCTTAGGTCCATTTGCTTGGAAAATCATTTTCAACCCTTCAGTCTGAAGTGATGCCCATTTTTTGATGTTGAGGTGTGTTTATTGCATGCAGAAAAAGACTGGATTCTGTCTTTTTTCTCCATTCTGTTATCCTGTGTCTTTTATTGGCAAATTAAGTCCATTGATATTGAGGTATATAAATGACTAGAACTTGTTGATTCCTGTTATTTTTGTTGGTGGTGGTAATGGTGGTGATGTGAGTGTGTGTATGTGTTTCCCTTCTTCAGGTTTTACTGGTGTGAGATTATCTATTGCCTATTTTTTGTGGGTGTAGTTAACTTTCTTGGGTTGGAGTTTTCCTTCTAGTACCTTCTGTAGGGCTAGATTTGTAGATAGATATTGTTTAAATTTGACTTTGTCGTGAAATAGCTTCTTTTCCCCAATCTATGTGATTGAAAGTCTTGCTGGGTATAATAGTCTGGGCTGGCATCCATGGTCTTTTAGAGTCTGCAAGGACATTTTTCTGGGCCCTTCTGGCTTTTAGGGTAACTATTGAGAAGTCGGGTGTGATTTTAACAGGTCTGCCTTTATATGTTGCTTGGCTCTTTACCCTTGTAATTTTTAATATTCTTTCTTTGCTCTGGATGTTTTGTGTGTTTTGATTCTTATGTGACAGGAGGACTTTCTTTCCTGATCATTCTTCAAGCTTCTTGTGCTTTTATAGGAAAGTCCTTCTTTAGGTTAGGAAAATTTTCTTCTATAATTTTGTTAACTATATTATCTGGGTTTTTGAGGTGGGATTCTTCTCCTTCTTCTATTTATATTATCGCTAGGTTTGATCTTTTTATAGTGTTCCAGATTTCCTGGATGTTTTGTGTTAGGAGTTTTTTTAGATTTAACATTTTCTTTGATTGATGAATCTGTTCCTTCTCTTGTATCTGTAATGCCTGAGATTCTCTCTCCCATGCCTTGTATTTTATTTGTTGATGCTTACACCTGTAGTATTTTGTTTGCTTCTCCAGACTTTCCATTTCCAAAATTCCTTCATTTTGTCCCTTCTTCATTGCTTCTATTTCAGTTTTCAGATCTTAAATAGTTTCCTTCACCTGCTTTTTTCTTGGTTTTCTTGGCATTCTTTAAGGGATTTACTGATTTGCTCCAATTTTTGGTTGTCTTTTCCACAATTTCTTTTATTAATTAATTAATTTATTTATTTAAGATTTCTGTCTCTTCCCCGCCACCGCCTCCCATTTCCCTCCCCCTCCTGAGAACTCAAGAACAATGGCAATGGGTTTTTGATCCTACTGCACGTACTGGCTTTGTGGGAGCCTAGGCAGTTTGGATGCTC
>NC_022031.1:50590319-50597589 GCF_000317375.1 Microtus ochrogaster
AACAATGGCAATGGGTTTTTGATCCTACAGCACGTACTGGCTTTGTGGGAGCCTAGGCAGTTTGGATGCTCACCTTACTAGACCTGGATGGAGGTGGGTGGTCCTTGGATTTCCCATACGGCAGGGAACCCTGATTCCACAATTTCTTTAAAGAAGTTTTTTGTTTCCTCTTTAAGGACCTCTGTCTTCTTCACAAAGTTGTTTTTGAGGTCATTTCCTTCTGCTTCATCTGCCTTGGGATATTCAGGGCTTACTGTGATAGTTTAGCTGCGGTCTGTCTGTCACTGTCATACAGCCCTGACTGGTGTTGACTATATTGTTACATTGGCATGTAGGCTTCTGGGTTTGGGATGATCAGGTCTAGGGCCTGATTTCTGAGTTTGTCTTTGTTGGATGGGTATTTTGTTCTTTGGTTTCTCTTTCTTCTTTGGTCTTCTATTCTTTGTTGCCTGAATTTCTAGTGGCCAATGTGACCTCTATGTGATGTAGTAAGGAGTCTCTGTCAAAGTTGGGAGCTGGCCTTCTGGTAGTTAGCTTGACCTTTGGTGCAGCAGGAGGTCTCTGTTTTTCTGACTGATGGGGCATGTTTTCTTGACTGCTGCGGTCTGCACCCGTTCTTCCAATTGGTGTAGTCTGTACTGGAGTTGGGGGGGAAAGGGCTGACCATGAGGAGGATGATGAGGCGGGAGGGTTTGGGCAGCACAAAGGGTCTTGGGGGAACAGAATCTGGGAAGTGATGCAGCTTGGCTGTCAAGGAGGTCACTCACCTGTTCTTCGTTGGTGTGGATTGTACTTGAGCCAATGCAGTATTCCATAGTTGAGGAGGATGGTGAGGTGGGAGGGCTCGGGTGGTAGAATGGGTCTTGGGGAACAGGATTCAGAGAATGGGGGCAGTCCAGATGGCAGGAGGGTCACTCACCAGCTCCTCAGATTGGTGTGGCCTGCACCCTGTTCTTCTCTCTGGTGTGTGTTTTTATAATTTTAAAAGGAAGTGTTATATTTGTCAAAACCATTTTCCCAGATCCGACAATATGACTGAGTTTTGTTGAGTTCTTTTGTGTTTATGCTCAGGAGAAATTTGGCCTGTGATGTATTTCCTTTCTAACACTCTTGTCTGGGTTTGATGTCAGAGCTGTGATGGCCTCAGTGCTCACAGAGAAGGGCATGTCCCTATTTCTTGGGAGGGTTAATTGAAGGCATCATGGTTTCTACTAAAAATCCCTGCAGAGTTCACTAGTAAAATGGTGCAGATTGTGTTAATTGATTCTCTTAAAAAATTTTCGACACTAGACACTCAGATTTTAAAATTTATTTTTGTGCTAGGATGAGCAAATCATGTTTTCTAATAAATTTTTACATATAACTTAGGTTACAAAGTTAATTGACATAGTTTTTTTATGATAGGCCTTTATCTCTTTATTGTTTTGAGGCAATGCAGGGATATCCCATGCTTTATTTTAATATGATAGTGCTTTCTTTTTTATTAGTTTTAGGTTATTAATGTTGTTCATTCACTTTCCCCAAGACATCAGCTTTTGAAGGTTCATGATCTATTCACTTCCTTTAAATCTGTCAACCGGGAACCCAGACTTCAACACAGGAGCCTTTGGGGGGACACTTTATATACAAACTATAGCAGTGTTAATCATTTTTTCTTTGACTCGCAATTTTCAGTTATATATTGTGACTTTTAGTCAACAAGACATTTTGTTGGTTTGTGGAAAAAATGAGAAAAGTTCCTGGAAATTAATAAACGTATATACCAAACAAAGGGTGGGACAGTACTGCGGTCCTTTTATTTAGGGCGTCCATGCTTATTCTGAAGGGTGGCCCCCCACCCAGGACTCTAATGGGAAGTCTAAGGTGCCTAACAAGTCCCTTCATGTAAGGGGGTGGTAAGAGTATATTTACATGGATGGGCGATATTTCATAGGAAAAACTGTCTACTTCCTACTCCATGTCGACTTTGCCCTATGCCTGCCTTGTTCATACGTAGTCATATATATTTCATGGTGCTGGAAAGTGAGCCCACAACTTTACACATGCTAAGTGTTTTGCCACTACGTTATAGCCATATTCAGCATACCATATATATTTTAAACAAATATTTATAAAAATGTGAAAAAAATATTTAAATGAGAGAAATTGGGGGAAAAAAAATCTATCTTCTACTCCAAATAGAACTACTTAATGGAATTTAAACTTAATGGAATACTGGGAGCCCAGGGCTTTTTAAACACCTGTGTTTTATTTGTAGTTAAAAGACACCAAGGTGCTTGAATCTTCTCATGGAAGATTTGTGTAGGTCTTTTTACCAGTAGGCATTAAGTCAATTGCCCGGTAGAGTGCTTCTATATCAGTAGGTTAAGTGCTAGCTGGGCACTCCAATAATGAGAAAAATCTCTAAATTAGTAAAGTGTTCTCTGTTCTCTGCTTGGCCATCACTGATATTATATTCATTATTTTTAATGCTTTGACCACATATTAATAAAATGTGTCATTATTGCATTGTGCCCCCAGTTTGCCTTCAACATCTTGGTCTTCTAGATAAGATTCGGACTTTATATCCTAGTCAGCAATTTCGTTTGTGTGTGTTGAGACGTGGTTGCACTGTTGCTCTGACCTGAAGCTTGCTATGTGGACCAGGCTGTCCTGGAATTCATGAGACCTGCCTGCCTTTGCCTCCTGAGTGCAGGGTTTAAAGGCATGTACCATCACATCTGGCCACAGTCTTCAGTTCTAATGCCCTAAATAAAAACAAGGGAGTTTGTACCTCCCTGGTGTGAGCATCTCACCCCCAGGCCTTGCCTAGCCCTGGTCTCTGTACTTCCCTGGTGTGAGCATCTCCCCCCAGGCTTTGCTTAGACATGCTCTCTGTACCTTTCTGGTGTGAGCATCTCACCCCCAGGCCTTGCTTAGCCATGCTCTCTCCTAGTTCTACCCAGACACAGTAAGAGTTCTTCACGCCAGTTTTCCCCTTAGACTCTTAACCTCTTCTGTGTGTCTTGCTTTCCTGTGAGGACTGTCTACATTTTTACTGCACCTGAAGAAAGTTCTGGAAAGACAAGGGAAGAACCTCAGTAAGTGCTATCCTAACAGCTCTAGAGAAGCTTGCCACGCCACATTTCTTGAAAACATATCTAGAAGAGACCAAGAAGGTAAAAATGTTCAACACCCAGCATTGAGGCGCATGACCTTCTTTGTAACCTTTAGAAGGAGTTTCCATGAATTATAATCAATGGAGTTGAACAGAGGAAAGCAGCCAGTGTCCCACCCATACTTCGCTTTAGGAATGATTGTCCTCATGCCCCTAAGAGAGGTAAAGAGAAACCACACTCTCTGCTTTATCATTGATACCATTTAAGCTGTTAGGTAGCTTTATCTCTATTTATTTCAAGACATCTATTTAAAGACCACGCTATGGCAAGAAAACAGAGAAGAAAAGTGAATGCAATTACTGTTTCTCTGCTGTCATCTGGGTGCACCGCTGGTGATAGGGGCAAGGAAAGGACCATTGGGTTGATGGGGAGAGATGGTGAGGGAGGACAGGAAGGAAGGGCGCATTGACCTGAGAGACAGGGAACTCAGCTTTGCACCTGCTGAGCCAGAGGCCCCTGTGGTATTTTATTATAATTGTTAACATCTGCGGTGTTCACATTCATTTATAATCATCAAGACATTTCAAATAGACTCAGGAGAAGTGGTAGGTACTTGGCTGTTTGATTGGCACTTAAGACAGAACAGGTATGGATTGTGAAAATAGGGAAAAGGCACCTGAAAAAAAATTCTCCCCAAAACCCAACAGTTTAAGTATAGGCAAAGGATGATGGATGTATAAAGTCGGTGTGACACAGGAAGAGAGGTAGAAAGGTGCCGAGACAGAGTGATGTCTTGAAGTCCAATGGAAGGGAGGACTAGTTTACAGAGATGACCCCTTCAGAGGGCGGAATTAAGAAGGCAGGCTGTCCATGTGTGATATCTGAGCGGTAAGTAAGGGCGAGTGCTGACGGGTGACAGTGGCATTACAGGCTGGTTGACTTCAACAAAAGCATCTCAGAGGAGTCCTGGGAGAGGAGGAGGAGGAGGAGATGGGCAAAGTCAGGACCATAAAGGCTTTTTGTGAAATCTGGCTTTGAAAGTGAAGGTAATGAGCAGCAGGAGGAACGTTACGTAAGATAAAGGAGGCTAGAACACAGGGATGTCTTATGAAAGGAAGAAACGCGGTTGATGAAGGAGACAGAATGATGAACGCGCTCCCTGCGCGTAGACAGGAACAGGTAAATTTATTGGTCTAGAGACTCCTAACTCCGCAGCTCTACAGGACTGATTCAGAGATCTTTGGACTGGGGAGTTCTTAGCTGACATTATGCTGGCATCAGCATCATGGAGAGCTTTAACATACAATTTGACTTTCTGCCATGCTGACAATGGGATTAGCCTTGTCCCATATTTCCAAAAGGGGGGTCTTTCAGATCTTCATCCCCATAACTTTAGCACACGCCCTCAGTATTTATAATGCAAACAGAAAAACTCCGTAGAAATTGATCTTTTTTGCACAGGGGCTGGGATGATTAAAATAAGCAATACATCGGATCAAAAGAAAAGAGTGATAACATCAAGGCAGGGGGAAAATTGGGTTTGGAATATAAATTAAAGCCAGGCAAGATTAGTACACAGTAAACTGATGTGACATTGTTCTCAGCAGATAAAGATAAGCTGTAGATTTGGCTCCAAGGTTACTAGGGATTGAGTAAGGAAGGGAAAACCACTGACAAGGTGGTTTATAATGTCTCATGACAAAACCAAGTTAGTTACAAAGAAGAAGATGGATTTTCTTAGCATTTAAACTTATGAGACAATTCTCTCTCTTATGGGTGTTTCACATTCTCACAATCTGTACAGATACAGACTCTATAGAAATTTCTTTTCTATGCCCCTCACTGAAAGTAGCACGTGAAATGACATAGAGCAAATGAAGTCTTGGCAAGGGTCACTAGACGGCTTTGTACACAAAACCGTAGGTCATTGGGCTTAGAGCTTACAGCAAACCTCATTCCTCAAACAATGTGCAGACAGTAGTCCACTCTCAATCTTCACTCGCCTTCAAGCATGAAGCCTATTCCCACTTCATTTTAGAATGGATGAAGATGATCATCCTCCGGTTGTCATCCCCATTGTTCATCATGCATGTCACTCAAGGACAAGGAGCTGATAAGAACATTAAGTCTCATTTATAATCACTACGATTTTCAAATGGATGCCATTTCTCGGGACATATAACGTATCTAGGAGAGGCTATCAATGGGTTTGCCAGGGTCCAGCAAAGACAAGGTACAGAGAGAGGAAATTAAAGCCCTAGAAAGAGGAAATCACCGTTCATCCAACTGTTACAGTGACTTTTTCCCCCTTACTAGAGGTAAGCCAAAATGTAATTACACTCCTGATGGTTTTGGTTTGATAAGTTTAATGGATGGTGGGCCATAGATGGCTGGAAATCAATACTTAAAAAAAAGAAACCCATAAGTAGTAGCATGTGTGATTTGAAATAGTTTATCTCAAGGTAAGATTCAATATGGAAAGCTTCCAACCCATCTTTGGGGAAAGTTCTCCAAGAAATTCAATATAACAATGGCAGACTCGTGTCTGGCCAAGTGTCATCACCTTTGGGAAGATCATGCTAGAAATCTCCATGCCCCACCCTATTCTGAACATTACCTCCTACAGATAAGTATTTCAATGTCACCTAGTAATCCCTTGGATATAAACAATAGTTATGTGTTAATTTAAATTAAAAATGTGTTGACAAGAAACAAATCTCTGTGCTCCTGATGTCCCCCAAGTTGTGTGTCCCTGGGGATGGGTCTCTGTTGGGAGCTGTTTTAATTTTCTTCTTGGTTCATTTCATACATTGCCAAACTGTGGCTGGGAAGGGCTTTGTCTTGAGTGTTGATTGGATGAAAACGCTTTCATTTTGGAGCCATAGCCTGTGTGAGAAAAGGGAGCATGAAAGATGGCTGCTTCACCTTCTCCTACAGGAGATGGGAGCTAAGACAGAGACCCACACCTGAGCAGTCTGTAGAGACTCAGAGATTCGGGACACTCAATCCTAAGTGAGGTGTCTTCCTCAGATCCTCCTCTCAGGGTGCAGGGAACTCTGCAGAAGAGGAGGCGGAAAGATTGCGAGAAGAAGGGAATGGATGGCTTCAGAGAGACAATGCCCTCCAGACATAACAGGATTGGTGAACTCTCTGAGACCGTGATGACACACACAGAACCTGTACAGGTTCAAACCAGATGGAGTCCCAGCATGAAGAAGGGTAGTGGACACAGGTTTCCTTCCCTAACCAAGATGCTATCTGTAATTGAAGCTGGCAAAGGAAAGATTAGTTTTCTCCAATGGAGTATATTAGCCACACTTAATGGTGGGCTCCACGCCCAGCAGTAGATGGCCAAAACCAAAACAAATTTAATGGTATTTTTGTAGACTTTTTATTAACATTTCTTTGATTGGGCATTTATTTTGTCTTACTGCTTATTGGGTCTTTTTCTTGTATGTTATGGTTTGCGAGAAGAAGGGAATGGATGGCTTCACGGAGACAATGCCCTCCAGACATAACAGGATTGGTGAACTCTGTGTGTGTGCTTGTATATGTTTCTTGTGTTCTTTTTTTCCCTTTTATTCTAATTTGTTGTTTTTGTTTTGTTTGTCTGCTTTCTAAAGAAAGAAGGGGCTGGAGCTGGGTGGTTGGGGAGGTAGGAAGGGTCTTGGAGGAGGCCAGGAAAGGGGAACTATGATCAGAATATATTGTATAGAAAAAGTTTTTTCAATTAAAAAAGAAGATAGCCGCTTTGTAAGTGAAAGGAGCAGAGATAAGTCATTAATGGACAGATGGAACAGCTGGGTCTGCTGTGTGTTCAGTGAGAAGCCCTGAGAAGGGCTTCGTTCCTGAATTAGCCAGACAACTGTGTTCTCTTCCATGCTGCAAATACAGGCTTTGCCCTTCACCGGGAATAATGATCTAATCTATGGAAATTCATGCAAGAGGAGGAACCATTTTCAACTCTCTCCCTTGCTAATACTATTTTATATTCCATTGACATTTATTCGGGGAGTTAGTCAGTTATGAATGATTCACATGTGCCTTGCTGTCCACCAAGATTCTCGGGGCTTCTGCTTGCTGCACCTGCCTTTGGCCAGCCTCTTCTGCCAATGAGAAGGTGCATGGCTTGGTTCACCAAGATTCTCGAGGCCTCTGTTTGCTGCACCTGC
>NC_022031.1:50597689-50603593 GCF_000317375.1 Microtus ochrogaster
CTTTGGCCAGCCTCTTCTGCCAATGAGAAGGTTCATGGCTTGGTTCACCAAGATTCTCGGGGCTTCTGTTTGCTGCACCTGGCTTTGACCAGCCTCTTCCACCCATCAGAAGGTGTATGGCTTGGCTTTGACTCAAATTGTGCAGATTAGTTTTGAGCTGCATTCCCCAGCGGTGACACCCAGGCACACACAGAGATGTGCCCAGATTCAAGAGCACAGAGCAGAATGGGCATCAGGGATGCAGAAACACGCCGCACCTTCTGTACTCTCAACATGTGGTTATCCACTTATAACTGAGTCCCTGTCTTTGAATGTCACCTCAGAGAAAGATCTCAACTACACAGTTGAAAACAACTGAAGTCAGGACGTGGAGCAAGAGCCAGACTTTCTCGAGCTGTGAATCTCTCCCATAATCTGGCAAGGCCTATGGACCTCTTAATAATGTCCTATAAGTTCTACAGTACTGGGCTGGCAAGATGATTCAGTGGGTAAAGGTACTTGTCACCAATGACCTGAATTTGATCCCTGGGACCCACATGGTGGAAGTTGAGAAATGATAATTGAAAATTGTCCTCTGACTACACAGGCAAGTTTGCCTGTACACGCGTGCGCACACATGTCCACACACATACCAATCCCATTTAAATATTCTAAGCATCAGTTTGTTGTCTTGTAAATCATGTCCCTTTTATTTCTGAACTAAACTCCAACAGTGCCTTAAATACCCATTTAAAAGGCACGGTGCTCGTCACAGTTGTTTCAACACAGCTGCAAGCAACGTAATAACGCGGAAGTGTTTGTGAATTCTCTTGGTGACAAAGTCACAGCTACTGCTGAGCCACTGTGTTTTGTTGTCTACATTCAGAGAAATGCTGGATTTCAGTTAGCTTAGTGAGAGTAAATTGGTTTCTTCTTCTATTACCCTAGCTCATAGGTTCCCTAGATTCTTTTTAAAAAGTTAATTTTAAAGGGCAATATTTTTATTAATTACTTTATATTTAATGTACGCGTACAATATATTTTGATCATATTTGTCCTCATTCCCTGATCCACCTCTACCCCCAGCTCCCTCACAACTTAATTCTTTCTTTCTTTCTTTCTTTCTTTCTTTCTTTCTTTCTTTCTTTCTTTCTTTCTTTCTTTCTTTCTTATCCATCTGCTAGGTCCCTAGATCTATTTCAGGTTCAGACTCCTATGCTGAGACAATAAAAGAACCAAAAGAAAAGATAAAAGAAAAATAGAGATCTTTATTTTTCAGTTTTGTTCATAGAGAATGTTAATTATGTTTCAAATCCGTAATAACTGCATGTATTAACATAATTTAAAAACAATAAATAGGTCTCAGTTTTGTTATTAGCTTAGCTTTTTGCAGATTGTCACCTCTCAAGAAATATGTGCCGAAGAAACTAACAACAACATTGCTTCCTCTTGTAATTCAGCCATTGCTTCCCTTCTACCGAACTCTAAGCTCTTTGAGGGCACGCTGACCACACAACAGAGGAGCCCAGTTAGTGTTGAGTGTAAAATGTTTAAAGTATAATACATAATATACCACCTGGATTACATCTGAGCTTTTTCAAACTATCTTCTTCGTAACTTTGTAATATTTCATCAGCTAGGAGAGGGGTTTTTCACTAATTTCTTACCGTTCAATAGCTCTCATTCATTATCTTTATTTAGGCACTGTTTATTCACTCGCTCATTTAATTTATCATTATTGTGTGTGCAAGTGTGTGCATGTATGAGGAAGGGGGCGTGCCAGTGGGAGTCAGAGTAAAATTGTATGGAGTTGAGTCTCTCTCTCTCTCCACCTCTCCGTAGGGTCCAGGGGTCAAACTCAGGCTGTCAGGCTCGTACAGCAGGGGCTTTACCCACCGAGCCATCTCACCAGCCCTTGCTGAATGTTTTCTATACCACTTAATGCTTCTGATAAGCTGGCGTTAGCCTCTCTTACCAATGCAGTTCTGATAGGCGCAAGGGTCCATAGGCCGTAAGCCATGGCGGTCACTACACTAAGCCCGGCGGCACAATGGGGGCTGTACAGATGAGACAAACGCAGTTCCTGCTGGCAGATGGCATAGGTCCAGGAGGAAAACCCAACTGAAAGGATAAGGTGAACAAGGGTGGGCTTAGGGATACATGTGGCAGAAAGCGATGGGCTAGAGCAGGGTGGGCTCTTTTGTTGTTGTTTTTCTGGGACGCGCTTGATTTTTCACAGAAAATGGAGAAGAGCTAGGTTGAGACCTGAATAGGGGAGCTGAGAATTTTGGGGGTACTAGGCAGATGGCAGAACTGACTGTACACATCTCAGTTCTGTGCCTCGTTCCAAATCTGCTCATCTGATGGGAATCCTCAGAAGACCGGAGAGTCTGGGTGTGGCCAGGTTAAGTTATTCAACACCCTTCTCTCCATCCCAGTGGAATCCTGCTTGAAGAATCCAGGTGACTCTGGATTTCTGCCAGGAAGAGGGAGTACCCTGCTTTGTCATCTGTGTGTCATTTAAAGCCATTGGACTGAGTGGCAGGCAAAGCATTACAGTAAGAATCATGAAATATTACAGCAGAAAGGAGCTTACTCATATTCTAACTCAGTTTCTGTCCCCCCTAACACACACACAATGATTGAGGCCCAGACGACTTCTTAGTTACAGACCTGAGATCGGGTTCAGTCAATGCAGCGGCCCACATGTAGAGATTTTTTTCTAGGGCAATTTGATCATGTATTTTAAAATGCCATGTCATATACTCTGGACCTACTGGCCCAGTGTCATTTTGAATTCTGCACTAAGTGGAGACTTGTTACCATGGTGCAGTGTCCCTCCTTCATCTCTGACTTTTTGTCTTTGTCCCAGAGTTTCTTTCCTGTAGTGTGTTAAACAACAAAGACACGAAAATGAGATTAGGTGTCACTTAAGGTAAACCCTAAATTAATTGTCATCTGTCTTTTATTAGGAGACAGGAGAGGGAAAAAGAGATTTGAGACGCAGAGACAAGTAAGATAAGGTCACATGAAGACAGAGGCAGAGGCCGGAGCTGGGTAGCTAAGTTACGGCAGCTTTAGGACCACTGGTGCTCATGTTGTTGCTCTCACAGCGAGGGGTGTGGCTCTGGGTCAGTGATTTATTGCTCCCCGAGTCAGTGTTTTTAAATGTAAAATGGGCATGATGTCAGTTGTGATAAGATAGTGACACATTCCAACACCCCAATCTTATGGATCCCTGAAACTGCAGCTTCCACAGAACTCAGTATACCTTTTTTCCTCAACATATACGTATCGATAATAAAGTTAAACTTGTAAATGAGGCCTTGTATGAAATGAGCAATGATGTGGAGTTATTATAGCGATGCATTGAGATGAAAGTTGTGTACCTGTGCTCTGCCTTTCTTAAAACAGCTTAATTCCTCATTGAGCTGTAATACTATTCTGGGACTATGGTTGACCTAGCATAACTGATACCATAGAAAGGAAACCCACAGACAAGGAAGAGTATTATACTGTGTGTGAAGTGCTTATCTTAGGGCTCAAAGCACACAAATGCGTGCTAATGTGAGCAGATATTAGAGCCGCCTAAACTTTCTCGCTGGCCTCTTGACTTGTGCCAAGGAGACTCATTAGCATCTCCTAGCCCAGTGAATTGAAGCCAAGCCAAGATGCTGCTTGCTGCCAGGTTCTTCGTAGAGAGGCAGCCTCTCTTACACAGGGCTCTTCTCTCTTCTGAACCAAGGATTTCCCACAGCCTCAGATCACCTCAGAGCTGACGATCTTGAAGAACGTTTTTCCCTGAAGTGTTCAGAAGTGGCGGTTCTCTGCTCTGACTGTTCACTGCAGAAGGCGCCCATGCCCAGGTCTTGCTCTAGAAACGCTGAATATATACTGATCTGTAGAAATGGCTCCAATGTAAGAAGGGTTTGCCTCTATTTTTAGGTATACAATTCAGTGACACTTCTAATCTGAGACTTAACAGGTAGAAAGGCAAGAGAGAGTTGTCACCCAGAGCAAAGGGTTTCCAACTATCTTAGGTGAGGACGCAGTTCACGAATCATTGTGTGTCCACCACAGGCAGGGTCTTACACATACATGTATAATAATGTTTACTAATTCTTCACTAACTTTGTTCAATGTGTTTTGATAATATTCAGCCCAACTCCTCCCAGATCTTACTACGCCTTCACAACTTGTATTAATTAGAAACCCACTGAATCCAGCTGATGCTACCCATATACTCAGAATGTGCAGCCACTAGAGTATGGTCTGCCCAACGGGCCATACCCTTAAAGACAGTAAACTTTCCCTCCTCCAGAAGCCACCAACCATCAAAAACTTCTCAGAGGTGGTGGCTCATGAAATCCCTTCTCCATCTATGTCAGTGTGCTGACTGACTTGTTCTTGGGGAGGTCTTCCGCTAGCTACCACAGCTGCTGATAGATCTTGTCAAAATTAATTGAACTATACACTTAAAGTAGATGAGTCTTGTTTTATATAAATTACACCAAAGGTTTGTGTATCTTGCTACAAAACTTTATGAACATGGATTTTTCATTTCTGTCAAGGTTTTGTAGTTGATGCACAATAGTTTGGTGCTGGTCTCTGGGCCAAACTTAGAAGAGCATTGACCTACAAGGTGGGGGTCCTAGGCTGGTGTGCAGAGCCTTGATTCATTCAGCTCAGGGTCCAAGGTCTTACAAGGTTAGTATCAGAAACAGACATTGCTCAGGGCCTTCAAAATAGTTCTTCAAAGAGTTGGAAAGAGCTTCTTAGATAACATCCGTAGAAAGACCATAGTAGACACCCATGTGGCTGGAACATGATCCCAGAATGACTCTTCTGGAGTCATGAGGGCTCTGCTGTACCCCCTGTTTGATGTAATATAATTTTGACTCCCTTAAAATGGGGCAGCAATTTTAATCCTAAATTAGGGACCAGGAAACACATTCTGGAATGTAGAGGCTAATAAATATTTATGGCACAGGTGAAAGGCAAATAAATGCTCGCTTCTAAAAAAGTCCATAATGATCTGATTTATTAAGCTGCCAAGAAATTAGGTCCCATAGAGAAGATAAGGGAAAGCTGAAATTGACAGGAAAGACACACTGTGTTACAGCTCTTATGGTCCTTTATGAAGTGTACCCGGCTCTGACAATTGCTCATGAGCACTTGAGGCTCCAGTGGCTACATCGTCTTTGAGAATCCTGGATGTGGTGGTTTGCGTGAGAATGGCCCTCATAGCTCAGAGATCTGAATGCTTGGTCACCAGGAGTGGCACAATTTGAAAGAGTTAGAAGGTGTGGTCTTGTCGGAGTAGATGTGGTCTTGTTGGAGGAAGTGTGTCACCACCAGGTCTCAAGAGCCTAAGCCAGGTCCAGTGTCTCTCTATTCCTGCTGCCCGCGGATTCAGATGTAGAACTCTCAGCTACTTGACTAAAACCTTGTCTGCCTGCATGCTGCCCTACTCCCTACCATGATAATGGACTAAACCTCTGAAACTGTAAGGCAGCCCCAGTTAAATGCTTTCTGTTATAAGAGTTGCTGTGTTCATGGTGTCTCTTCATAGTAAGCCGTATAACACTGATTAAGACACTGTAGTTTTCTATACATCTACCATCAGTAACATAGGGCTTAATGTCCCCCCACCCTGAGGGAGGGTGCAGACACTGCAGAATCACATTCACGAGAGAGGACTAACAATGGGGAGCTCACAGAGCTCACTGCAGTGCTTTCTCAAGATTCCATGTGGTCAGAAAGACAGGAAAATCTTCTAGAAAGACTGGCTGAGGGTACAGTATTCCAGAGTCCTCAGGAGGGCACAGCACAGTATACCAGGGTCCTGAGGAAGACACAGCACTGTGTATCAGGGTTCTGAGGAGGGCACAGCCCAGTATTCCAGGGTCCTGAGGAGGGCACAGC
>NC_022031.1:50603938-50634774 GCF_000317375.1 Microtus ochrogaster
AGGACACAGCCCAGTATTCCAGGGTCCTGAGGAAGACAAAGCACAGTGTATCAGGATCCTGAGGAGGGCACAGCCCAGTATTCCAGGGTCTTGAGAAGGACACAGCATAGTATTCCAGGGTCCTAAGGAGAGCATGATAAACAGTATTATGACTTGCTAGAGTTCTCAAAATCAAGAAAACAAGACGTAAGAATTAATAAATTCCACCTTTAGAGATACGAAAGGCTAGGATCCATAGTTCAGTGTGAGACTCACATGAACTTTTAAATCCCAGCACAGGACGGCATTGCCCCTTGGGTCTCAAGCCTCATGAATCCCCTGTGGAGGCTGAACTTGTCCCTGGAGGAGCTGAGTAAGCCATGTGTTCTCTGGGGTTCTCCACTTTTGAGAACATTAGTGCAGGTTCACTTCCACTCCTGTCCCCGAGGTCACAACCCTGCTGAGTCTCTCCCCAGGGAAGAACCAAGGAGGGCTGAGAGAAGGCCAGGCCAGTGTTGAAAATAAGGCCTCCTCTGTGTGCAATGATCAACAGGAGCGAGAACCCCGAGTCTTAACCCAGCCATCCTGGTGCTTCAGCCTGGAGCTGCTCATAGTGTGGGTGCTCCAGGTCATTTCCATGTCATCAGAACCACCTTGTCCCCCACTCTCAGGAGGCTGTCCTCCTCGCCTGCTGCTGCTAGCTGGTGTATCACCCTGCCTTGGATTATGACCAAGGTGATATATGTAAAAGTTTCACCACTTTGAAATGCGTGCTTTCAAAATTTCCAATTGTAAAGCATCTTAAAAGAGAGCAGATACAGGCAAACATATCTTGAAAATATTAAAATGTATCTTCATATAATTCTGAAGTTGGAATAAAATGTCTTTTTCTCTAGTGGATGTTGACTAAAATTGGTTGCAACTCCTCTTGGATATTCCAAGGGCCTATCTGAACTGTTGCAGATTTGTGCCTCTCAGTCTCAAAATATCTAGTTAGCTTTCAAAAGTTCACAGTTTGGAAATGACCTTTTTTATTCTCTTATTTGGTGTTGCTTAATACTTCATAAGGCTCATAATCTGTAACAAATGCCTGACAGTAATTAATCTCATATGCACTTGTTGAGTTTTTTTCCTTTTAAACTGAATCAAAGATTAAAACTAAGCCCAGACTCTGAGTAATGGCTCAGACTCTGAATGCTTACTACTCTTTCAGAGGATCCAGGTTTAGTTCCCAGAACCCACATGGTGGTTCACAACTACTCCAAACTCCAGTTCCAGGGGACCCCAAATCCTCTTCTGATCTCTATAGGAAACAGACACTCACATGGTACATATATGTACATGCAGAGAAAATATTTATACACATGAAGTAAATCTAAAAGTATTTTTTAAAAATAGGCTAACCTAAGATATATGGGTGCCTGTCATTAAGTGTTCCAAAAAGTAAACATGCATAGTTTATGGAGATGCAGCTCTTAAGAGCTGTCTTCCAGAGTCTGCACACTGCACTCACAGGAACGGCTTTTGAGTAATGGTCACATTCTGTACCATTATGAAATGGAGCAAGACCTCAGTTTTATATTGTGACATGTCCTGAGGTAGCAAATATGCCCTTCTGTGCATATACACACTAGCCCATTCTCATCATGCAGAATGCATGCACACACCTCAGAACAAAGGCTATGAAGATGGTTTTGAGGGCCTCTGGGAGAGACCTGGTGAATCCTGAAGAAGCAGAGAGGGGGAAGTTGAAGGGATGATGGGAAAATTGCAACTGACTTGAATTGGCAGAGATCAAAGCATACACACAACAATATACAGGATGCAATTTTTCCCAAGCATGCCAGTCTCAGGTGAGTGAGCACTGCACATATGATTTATATGCACATGTAAACATCCTTACAGCACTTCTGTGTTCTGCAGATTACCTGCAGGTTCTGCAGCTGACCCTAATCTGTCCATGCGAGAGTGGAGGCAGGGAGAGAGGGCTTGAATCACTGTCTGGTTGGGTAGGAAATAGAAACTCTCTCCTCATCTCTTGTGATTTTCATCTCACTTTGAAGTTTTTGTTGTTTGTTTGGGTTTTGTTTTGTTTTTTGAGACAGGGGTTCTCTGTGTAACCATCCTAGCTGTTCTGGAACTCACTCTGTAGCCCAGGCTGGCCTCAAACTCACAGAGATCCGTTTATCTCTGCCTCCTAAGTGCTGGGATTAAAAGCATGAGCCACCATACCCTGCTTTACCTTGAATGTTTTAGCTATATTTATGAACTCTGTGGCTCTTGGATCCTGAGTGATCAACTAATTCAGCCTCCTGTAGTGTTTTCAGCTGACAAAATTTTGCTTTATTTCACTTTTAATGTCTTTGTAGTTTTTCTAATATAATATTTAAATTTATTTTTGAGAATTTCACACACACAGACACACATTGTATTTCTACCTTCACCCCAGCTCCCCTCTAACTCCTCCCAGATCCTCCATAATGTTCTCCTCACACACTCATGTCCTTCTTTTTCCCTCTATGTTTATCTATAAAGATAAACTTTATAGTATTATTTCTGTGTGTATAAAATCACAACAAGGAGTGGTTTCATAATTCTGACTTTTTGAGGTTCAACAGAGCATCCCATCTTTTCAATATGATATTAAATGGTCAGGGTTTGTTGTGATTATCAGTTTGGCTTGGTGTAAATCTATTATCTTTGTTTCTGTTTGAAATCTGTTTTTCATTTTCTTCTTCTTTTTTACATTGTCTGACTTTTAATGATCCCGTCCTCTGTGTTTGTTCGCTACACATTCTGCTTTTATTTTTGTGGTTGCTAGTGCAGCATTTGTAGTGTACATTTTAAAACCCATTCCATTTGCCTTCAACTAGGAATATGCATTCTTCAAATAATATTAAGTCACTGTAAACTTAAAGTGACAACTTATATACATACACTTCTTCTACCTCCTTGCCTCTGAGTTGTTATTGCTATCCATCTTATGTAGACTACAAACCCCATAGTGCTTTGTGATTTTTTTTTTTGGCTAAGCTGTCAATTATATTTAAAATTATATTTTAACAGAGATCCATTTATTTTGTATCTATTCTTATGTTTACCATTCTTACTATCCTTCATTCTTCTGTGTAATCTAAATTTTCATCAAATATGTTTTATTTCTACCCAAAGAACTCCCTTTAGTGTTTATTGTTATACAAATCTGATAGCAATGTATTCTCTTACCTTTGACTTATAAAAAGAAAAATAATTATTTTATCTTCACTTTTGGAAGATGCCTTTTACATTTAAAAATTCTAGCATGTTCTTTTGTACTTTAAAGACTGAAAGATACTTTTTTTGTTGTTTATAACAAAATACCAGTCATCTGATCCTTGCTACACAATGTCCCTTTTTAATATGTTATTTTAAGATTTTCCTCTTTATTACTGGCTTTTAGAAATTTGATATTATGTGCTTTGGCCCGGCTCTTCCTATGTTTACTTTGTTTGGAATCTAGGGTTTCCAACCCTAGGTTTATAGTTCTGATTCAACAAACAAGTTCACGTGCCTTTCCTTAAAACACCAAGTGCATCTGTGCACTTGAGCTGGGAGTCAGGAATGGCCTGGACCACATGCCCAGAGCAACCCTTCAGAACTTCCTCCTGCTTGGGATGAGGCTCATGACGAGTCCTGCCATGTGCATGTCTGACTGAGAAGGTGTCAGCATCTTATTTTTTCTATACCATACACAATTGCTTCCTAAACTATATATTCATGTGAGGCATTATCATGACTGCTCTTAAAATTTGGATTTAACAAAACGACAATCCAGGTTATTTCTAGAAATTTACTTCTAGAATTAGGAGAGATTGAAAATGAAATTTAAATGACAATGAATCACATTATAATGGTGACAAAAAAAGATTAAACATCTAGTAACAAATGTAACAAAAGTGTTTAAGATGTAACTCTGTTGGGAAATGCAAAAGTTAAGCTGAACAGATGTCTGCTGTTGGGGAGGATTCTCCATATTATGGAGGGTATGCATTCCCTAAGCTAATCTGTAAAAGGAAAGCAATGCCTAAAGAAATAAGGGTTCTCAGCTGTCAGAATAAAGCTATGTCTCCCAGGGCAGGAGAGAAGAATAGTAGGAGGGAGGCTGATCAGTGGTTGTTGTCCCGTTAACATTAAAACCTGGACATGGACTGGAAGTGCCCAGCACCAAGGCCAAGTTAGATGGGAAGGTCACTACAAAGGAAGACGTCCTAGAATTATGCCCCAATACTTGCAGAAATTGTTCCAGTCATGTGGTGTCATTTTCATTTCATGAACACGTACCAATATAATGAGTGCATAGTATTAGGGACACTAGAATGCCATCTGGAAAAAAATAGTTTGAAAACTTTGATCCATAATTTGTTCTTTAATAAAAAAAATCTTTGTGGAGCCATTTTGTTATACGTGCAATAAAACATTATCAAAACTGCCCCCTGGAAAAAACTCAAATGTCTTTGAAAATGAAATTGAAGCCAGGATGTGGTGGCACACACCTTTAATTCCAGCACTTAGGAGGCAGAGGCAGACGAATCTCTGAGTTGGAGGCCATCCTGGTTGCAGGATAGCCAAGGTTACACAGAGAAATCCTGTCTTAAAAAAAAATAAAAGTTTGTATTTTTCCAAGCTGCTAACACAGTTGTGGTATTTGGTACCGACAATCCTAGCTCAGCATGGCATGGAAATGACTGCCCTTTGAGAGCAACCTAGAGAACCACAGCAAAGTTGTACCTAACTCTGTCTTTTGGAATCCTTCTACTTTGCAAAATTATCGTACATAAGAATAAAACTAAAACCCAAAAAATTATCACATAACTTACACACAGTGAAATGTCAGACAAACTTGCAAGTATACATTTTATATGTTACACTATTATAATCATAAAATGCATAAAGCGTCATATCATGTATTTTGCATCTAACAATGCATATGATGATGTTCTGAGATTGACTAGTCTAAAGACAGGCACTGCTTATAAAATATCTGATAAAGATATTTATCTGTAATAACATTGTAACAGAAAAGGTACATGTTACCAAGTTGTGAAATCGCATAGGGTGGTTTTGAGCAATGTTCAGAGATCCTCTTTTTCCGCATCTTGTTTGAAACCTTTGTTTTCAGCTGCTTCTCCAGGTCCCTCCTTGTTTCTGTCCTTCTTTCCGTTTCCCTCAGCCACCACCTCCTTTTCCTTCCACTTTAAAGATTTATTATTTACATCTTTTATAGATGTGAGTGCTTTGTCTGCATGTTCATCTGCCCCCAAAGAAGCCATCAGATCCCTGGGACTACAGTTACAGACAGTTGTAAGCTGCCATGAGGGTGCTGGGAATTGAACTCAGGACCACTGGAAGGGGAGCCAGTGCTCTTAAGGGCTGAGCCGTATCTCCAGCTCCCTCCCTTTAGTTTTCTTTATCATCTTTCTCCTTTCCTTCTTCGCTATTTTCCTTGTTTGCCTTTTCCAGTTTCCTCTTCTTTCTCTTCTTTGTTTTCTTCCTCTGTTCATATCTATCCTCTTTTCGGCTGTCTTCACCTCTTTTCTCTTTAACTTTTTCTTTTTTTTCTATCTTCTCCTTCCTTGCTTTATCTTCGCCCTCTGTTTTGTTATCTTCTTTCTCTATATTGACTTTTTTCTTCTTTCTGACCTTTCTCACCATCTTTTTCCCCTGCTGTTACTGCTTCTTTCCTTTCTCTTCTGTCTCCTTGGTGTCTCCATCCATCTGCTCTTACGCTTCCTCAGCTTCCTTTGTAGGAACTCATCCTCAGTAATTTTGCTTTCTCCATTTCCAGCATTTTACGTATTTCAGTCTTCCTCAAAATCTCCTGGCTTGGTTTCAGGGACTGTTTTGGTCCTTGTATCTTTGTTCTCTCCCATGGCACATTTTCAGTCTCCATGGCCTTGAAGCTGATGCTCTTTTAGGTTTCAGCTCTGATGTGCAGGGTGCAGGCGCGGTAGGCAGTCTGGCTGGTTGATCTCTTTGGCTCCTGACTCATTATCATCTTAAGTCTTTCTTCTGGGCATTGCTGCAACTTTCCATAAGAGCTCTCTAGGCAGGAGGGAGAAAAGGCAATAGTTCTGCCTCACTGCTCTAGGAGTCACTGAGATTCTCCTACTTTGTTATTTATACAGAGTGAATTTTATTTGAATTAAAGATTGGGTGTAAAAAAAAATAAAACCCTAAAAGTCAAGACAAAGGAAACCATCCATGAAGTTTTGCTGTGTTAGAGACTTAGGAAATATGACGTAAAATATAAATGTCATTAAAGCAAATATCTATGACTGTAAGAATATTTTTAAGGTCAGTGGGAAAAGCGCTTGATGTACAAGCCTCAGGACTTGAACTGGATGCCCATCACTCGTGTAAGATTGGGTATGGCAGCACTTGTGTGCTCCAGAGCCCCACGTGAGATCAGGCAGAAATTTTTGTTCTCTTAAAAGCTTTTCTCAATAAATCACTTCCAGAAGTCTCTCTGCTGGGTTTGGCTTCTAGAAGATACACTAATAGGAAGTGGTTCATTCCAATATTCCACACAATGGAGTTGTGTGCAGTTGTGAAGAAGACAGAAGGGAGAGTGTTCCATGTCTTGTTAGAAAATATCAAAACTACAATGGAGAAAGGAATTCACAGATTACTATGTGAGGGATAAGCGTGTGCGTATGTCGGGGGTGGAGGGTGGGAGTGTCTCTGCAAACTCCAGGGCCAGCAGAGTCACGATGCATTGAGGAAAGAAGGCAATCAGGCTCAACACGATTCAGTAGATGGTGCTGGTTCAAACTTGGAGACTGACACTGGATGGTTATTTTTAGCGTATGTAACTACTGTACAGTTTGGAAAAAAGTTTCCTGGTGCAATACAATCCCATGTACACAAGGAGGCATGGTTACGTTGAAACTCTTCTCAAAGTAAATGGCACTTCTTCCATGAAGGTGGGTTCTGTAGGTAGGCTACTAAAGGAGAAACTGTGTGGTTTCGGTCCTACAGATAGTACAGAGGTCACCTAGGCTGTTAGCTGTTCCTGGTCCTGTTTGTGGGAGTCTGGGGAAGCCCCTGATCATAAAGATAGCCCAGAGAACATATAGACAATTAGCAACCTCCAGTCTTGTTTATGGGAACTTGAGGGAGCCAGGTTAAGGCCTGGTCCTACAGATGGTGCAGGGGTCACCTAGGCTGCTTAGCCACCTCCATTACTAACCTTCTGGGGAAACAGGTTATATATTCCTTCCCCTTGAAAAGACAACCATTCGTGTCTAACATTCCTGGTTTCCCTAGTGCTCATCAACGAGGGCAAGGTCCTCTGTGCTCCCCTGATGAAGGTCTTTACAGACGTGATTGGATGTGCTCAGCATCTCTGTAAGTGTAGTCCAGATGTTAATAGCACCCACATGATGCTGTGAGGCCTGATCTCGACCCACAAGACAGGAGGGAGGAGACACAGGTTACAGCGGTCTGGTCTTTTTTTTTTTTTTAAATCTATCGTTTATTCTACTGTGTGAATAGATTACCTGCTAAGTTACATTATTTCAACTTCATTAAGGCAAAAACAATCATTAGTGCTATTAAATGACTTTGGGCCTGGAGAATATTATTTCTCATGAACGTTTTTGTTTGCTTTATGGAACAGGTTAGGTCTTTGTAAGTTAGCTGTCAGTACTCTTAAAGGGGATCGTTGTTTTTAACTGTTTAGAGTCTACGGATTCTCTTTGGGAATTTACTTACAAAATATTTCTTTTATAGTGATCATGATGGAAACTTCCAATAGGGGCCTTCTTAAATGATCCCCAAATGCCAAATCACTCAAATGAGTGAGATTTTTCTGAACTTTATTCAATTATAATTTATTTTAATACATCAGTGGCTGGGCTGGAGAGATGGCTTAGTGCTTAAGAGCACTGGCTGCTCTTCCAGAGGACCTGAGTTCAATTCCAAGCACCCCTACAGCAGCTCACACCTGTCTGTAACTCCAGTTCCAGAGGACCCAATACCCTCGCACATAATAACTTCAGCCCAAACACCAATGCTCATTAAATAAAAACAAATAAGTTTTAAAAATACATCAATGGTGATTGATTTCCTGCCTTATCTCTTATCTGCCACCACATAGACATTATACCATTGTTAGTTAGCATTGGCCTCTACTCCGAAATTATACGTACAGACCTGTGGTGAATTGTACATTGTATTAAAATATTAATATATGATAGCATGTTGTGAGCTGGGCAGATGGCTCAGATAGCAAAGTGCTTGCTGTGTAACCATGAAGACCAGACTTTGGATTTCCAGAACCTATGTAAAAAGCAGAACACAATAGCAAGGGAAGTTAAGACAGAAAGATTCCTGGGACTTGCTTGCTTGCCAGTAATAGTTGGATGAGCTGTAGACTTAGTGGGAGACTCTGTCTCAAATAATAAGGTGGGGAAATGATGGAGGAAGATACCCAGGGTCAATCTCAGTGTTACACACACACACACACACACACACACACACACACACACACACACACACTATCCACACCATGTGGAAAATTATGTCAGCATACAGTACTGAGACCTGAGACTACAAATAGTTTCTGCATCACAGAAAATGGGTCATGACTGCATAAAAAGACTTTGTGTAGCTGAAACACAATTGAAGCTATTTCAGTCTATAACCCTAGCACAGGGAGTAGAGACAGGAAGCACCCTAGAGCTTGCTGGTCAGCCAGTCCATCCAGCCAATTGGTGAGTAGCAGCTTCAGGAAAAGACCCTGTCTTAAAAGATAAGGTGAGGGCTGGGGGCTGGAGAGATGGCTCAGAGGTTAAGAGCATTGCCTGCTCTTCCAAAGGTCCTGAGTTCAATTCCCAGCAACCACATGGTGGCTCACAACCATCTGTAATGGGGTCTGGTGCCCTCTGTTGGCCTGTAGGCATACACACAGACAGAATATTGTATACATAATAAATAAATAAATATTTAAAAAAAAGAGGGCTGGGGGCTGGAGAGATGGCTCAGAGGTTAAGAGCATTGCCTGCTCTTCCAAAGGTCCTGAGTTCAATTCCCAGCAACCACATGATGGCTCACAACCATCTTAAATGAGATCTGATGCTCTCTGCTGGCCTGCAGGCAGACACACAGACAGAATATTGTATACATAATAAATAAATAAATAAATAAATAAATAAATAAATATTTTTTTTTTTTAAAAAAAGAGCAATGGCAGAGCTTGGTGAGTTGGGCCAGCAGGTAAAGGCACTTGCTACCAAGTTTAATCTGAGTTCAATGCCTGGGACACACATGGAAAGAGAGACAACACCCTCAAATTGTCCTCTGACCTCTACATGTGCCCTATGACATGTTCACACACACAATAAATAAATGATCAAGGGGATATCTTTAAAAAAAAAAAAGATAAGGTGAGGTCATTGAGACGGCTCTGTGGGTAAAGGTGCTTGCTGCCGAGCCTGGCCATCTCAGTTCGATCCCCAGGGCCCACCCGTGGAAGGAGAGGACCAACTCCTGCCACTTGTTCTCTGACCTCAACATGTGCACGTGGCATGCTCATGGGCACACATGTACACGCCTGCATACATGTACATGTATACTCACTCATACATATAAGTATACAAGTATAATACACATGCATGAAAGGGGACACTTTGGCTGTGGCATGTAGAATATTAAAAGGTGGGCCACTGTTCATAATTAATAACAGCTCAAGAGAAGAATGAATAAAAGACAGACAATTCACCAGAAATGGCTGCATGAAGTCAGCAAAAACAGGCCATCTTTACTCACTAAAGTGACAAAATGCTGGGATTGTAGAATGTCACCATGGTGGCATGGGACCGAGAAGCTAGCACAATGGCTAGTTAACGCACATTGGTGCCTCTCCCTGGTACCAGCCAGTGCACAACTAGACAGTGCAAATCAAAAACGGAACCCAGTCGTTGCTGATGGACCGTGCAATTCCACTTTCAGCGTTTCCTCTTGAGACAACAATCAGAGGTGCAAATAAAAGAACTTTTGGGTAAAATTGTTTATTGTAGCATTATTTATAGTCATGAAGAACTGTCAAATGATTGACTACAAAATTGGATGGTTAAACAGAATTATGTGATGGAACATTATTCTATCATGAATATCTGTATTTTCCAGCAGTATGCTTACGGGAAACCATTTGAGACATATTTTTTCCATGAAATTGGAATGAAAGCCCAGTACAAAGTTAGTGGTCAGAAATGTCCTATGGTCAGGAGGGAGGGCCAGAGATCCTAGGAGTGGCTACTTACACATAATGGGAGAAGAAAGTTTTTTTTCTTCCTCTTTTTCAGGGCTCTGAATCTTCATGTCTCAATTGTGAACAGACGTTATTTTGATAGCATATTAAAATATCATAGCAAGTGATAAGAACGAGATCAAAATAACACCACACTTCCTCTTTACTTCAGATTTAAGTGCAAAAGGCTTCAAATGACTTTTTGCCGAAGTCCTGAAAGATTCCCAATGCCTTTAAGAATTCAGACGCTCCATGTCTCAAAAGTCCTCCAAAATCTAACTCCATCTTACTCTTACCTATCCAGGACCTCACTGGGAATCCAGGCTGTTTCCCGATGTTTGCTCTAGAAGCCTTGGCGGCCCTCCCTGTGTCTATTTGCAGATTGTTTTCTGGCTGCTTTGTTTTGTCTGGGGGTCTTTGAGTTGGCATATTCTTCAATCCAGGAAAACAGATGTATCATTTCTTGGTTTTCATTTCCATCACTCCCTATCTTATGTTTCCAGACTTTGCATTTAATAGTAAATAAAATGGTCTCTTTATTGAAAAAAATCAAAACATGAATATAGCTGGCAAAAATGCATTAAGTCAATAATATGGCTGGAATCGTGACAGGAAAAGAAAATGGTACCAAGCATGTGGCACACTTGGAAACCGGCCCTAAATGCAACTTTTTATAGATGGGGGAATGTTCAAAAGAAGATTTTGAACTAGGTATTAAATTTTAAGAGATAATGTAAGGTCGGGTTATAAAAATGATATTTGGCAATAATAAAGCAATCTGTAGTATTTTTACGCTTAGAAAATAAATCCTTCAATGTAATGGAGGTTTTTTTTTTTTAAATCATCTTGTTAAAGTGTTTCCCATCTGGTTAAACTTAGGAGTTAAAATGTATATAAAAAATAACTTACAGTTCTCTTTGTGAAGCCGTGAGCATTCGGGTCAACACTCCCAAGAAAATGCATTCAGCGTCGGATAATTTATTTTGTTTTATTTGGTGTAAACAGTTTTGGTTTAATCTGTTTCTGTTTTGTGACTCGAGAGGATGGTTCTTGTTTGCTTTCAATGTGTAGGATCAGAGAGTGGGTCTTACTAAGTCTTGCATGCTTATTGTCTATTTCAAGAAATATGCTTTTATGATGTTTTCATTCATTGTATCTTAAAGTGCTTCAAAATGATGTTGACTAATGACAAAATTTTAGGCGAAATAACATCTTTTGTTCTATGCCAAAAAACTAAGAAAGGGACAAATTGTCCATTCTAGGGACTAATTTAGAATCACTGGGAATAACTGTGATTATTTATTCATATCAGAAATAACAATAAAGAAAGAGGAGTGGGGTCAGTGGGAAGGACTCTCTCTCTCTCTGTCTCTCTCTCTCTATATATATACATATATATGCTTAAATCTATAAATTTAACATTTGTAAATGATTCAGGTTGATGGTGGCAGAGATCATTCATAGCAATTACTAAAATAAGAAAAAATATTCTCCTGAGTGATAGATTGAAAATACTTCAATTAATCTACAGAAGATAGTTGAGTTATATCATCCTTGGATATAAGATAATTTCTTATAATTACAGAAGAATTTCTATGGGTCTCTATATGTCTGTGTGGGGGTGTAGGACTCAGTCTTGTTTACTTGGTTGTCAAGTCTACTCTCCTGAGTGTCATAGAAAAGTCCAGAGGCCCTAGGCCACCGAAAACACTGGGGAAGAGCTCACTTGTCTCTGATTCACACTGGTCTCTTCCAGAAAGTACCTTGGCCAGGCATTTGTGTCTCAGGCTGCAGCCTTCCAGCTTTGGGACAGTGGGACAGGGACCTTTCTCTAAGAAGATGATGACTTCTTGACTTGGGATGGAGCTTAGGGTAGAAGGTGCCTGTGTCCAGGGGCTGAAAAGAGGAAGAGCTCTTCCTGGAAAGAGCCTGCAGCAGAGGCTTACCCGGCAGGGCAGGGGTCTGGTGCTTGAACGCAGCAGGTTTTCATCCATGATGGTGCTTCTTTCCAATTCTCTCGGTCATGATAGTGCATCCGAAACCACAGCTAGCTGAGCCTCTGCTTCTGAGCCACCTCATGTCTGGCGTGTGAACTCCCTCTTACAAACGTTTATGGTATTGACATAGGACCTGTTAAATGTGGAAAGATAATCTCATCCTACACCTGAGACACTCTTCAGCTCCAGCCGGGTCACTGTTGAGATTTTCCCTTTCTGCCCGTCTGTCCTGAGAGGAGCCAAGAACAACATACACCCACAAAGACGCAGAGCCCCATGAGCTTCCACTCGCCTGGACTCAGCTCTCACGTGACAGGCTTTGTCTCCATTCCCGCTTGGCTGGTCTCCAGGGGCCTCCTGTTCCCCTGCCCTCAGCCCCACCTGTTGAGAGCCAGGAGGGTTAACTGTGTGAGAGCAAGGGTGTCTGTATCAGACCATGCTTGACACTAGGCAGCTGCAGGACCTGGGCCCAGTTTCCCAACCACATCTGGAGGATTACAGTGCCAATATGTAGAACTGAATCTTTAAGGTTTCTGGGAACCTAGTGAGGTCATGTCTCTGGAAAGTGCTTAGCCCTGGGACTGTTGTATGTGACTGGGTTTGCCACCAAATGAGTGGACAATCTCCTTCGCCATCTACTGAGAATATGAGGCTCCCCAGCATCTTCCCCTGCAGCTGATCTTAGCTCCCTCACATTGCTTTCTGTTTCTACCTGCAAACCTCCGATCTTGGATACCATTACTTCTCTCCCAGCTTCTACCATCCCCCACATTTCCAGCACCTGGCTTGACTTTCAGGCGGACTTTCTCTCAGGTGCAAACTTCTCACCGTGCTGTCCTTCCACAGATTACCTTGCCCAGCCCAGCACCAGGCGCCTCATGGTGTCTCCTCCATTTTGCTGAGCCACCATCCATGCTTCTGTTTGTAACAGTTTTCTCTTTGCCGCTGCAATGACTCACGCTGAGGGCTTTCAGAGGATGCTGAGTGGGACAGAATATTGCTATGTGTCATGCATTCTAAAAGGAACCAACAATGGAAGCCAAATACCTCTCCGTGGGAGAGCTGCCTAGTTAAGCAAGGTGATATTTGTCCGTTTCTGAATACAGCATGACAGTGAAGTTTTTTAAAGATCAGTCTTTTAAAGGAAAACCTCATTACTTAAGTTTGAGCCTGCCTTTTGCCTGCCTTCAGTTGAATTATTTAAGCTCTCAGTCCCTCCCTCTGGCTTTCAAATGAAGATGATAGTAGTGCCCACTGCATAATAAAACTGGTTCAAATGAATTGTCCATAAGAATAGTGATTGAATCATCCTAAATCCCCAGTTTTTCTGCTTGGCCCAGAGTCCCACTTCCAGAGGAAAGGAATAAACCACCCCACCCCCTGTCTTTCCATCAGGAGGGCAAACCTGGGCAAAGGGCGGGTGGTGGGTCTGTAGGGAGAGGTTTAACTCACACTTATGATAGAGATGCTTAAAAGGCTTTGAAGTTAATGTTCTCCTAGAAAGTGTCCTCAGTTCTGTCCAAGATGAAATTAGATTTTTTATTTTTTAAAAAAAGACTTCATTTCAAATTCTAAGCAAAACCAAAACCATTTTACACTTTGGATTTTGTGACTTGATTCCATGAGAGTGATGGTGGTGGTGGTGATGATGGTGATGATGCCTCAGCTTCTCCAGGCTGTCTTTCAGGTGTCCATCATGGTGTCCAGCATTTGAATAGCCATTTCCCCATTTTCTCAACACATGGCCTCCCTTACCAGTCACTAATATGATTAGGGTTTTGTCATGTTTCTGACTGATCTTTGAATCCATTTCCAAACTGGGAAAATTCCCCATTCATCAGTCTGGTAGGATACAGCATTGGTCTCTGCTATGAGCTAAACATGAATTTGTGAATCCCTGTGGCCTGTCAATGCCATTGCGCTAAAAAGGTGGAGAGTAGTTAAATTATTAAGATTAGGGCTGCTGTGGGAGGCCGAGGTAATACTTTGGCTTCTTTTGTCCTGTCTGCCATGTAAGGGTATAGCGAGAAGCCTTACCACGCTTGCTGTTACATGGCTGTAATCCCAGCGCTTGAGACATGGAGGCAGGAGAATCAGGAGTTCATGGCTGTGGTCAAACTTTCTTTGGACTGCCAGCTCCTGAATGGAGACTTATTAATTATAAGCTTGGCCTTACCTTAGGCTTGTTCCCAACTAGTTCTTAAAATGTAAATGACATATTTATATCAATCTCCATATTTATATTAATTCTGCCATATGACTTGCGACTTCCCCTCAGTACCTTTTGTCCGACTTCCTCCACATCTAGCTGGTGAGTCCTCTACCTCTCAGATTCTTCTCCTGAGTTCCTCTCTCTCTCCTCAGAAGTCCTGCCTCTTCTCTCCTGCCTAGCTATTGGCCATTCATCTCTTTATTGAGCCAATCAGAAGATGCCTTAGGCAAGGAAGGTAAAACAGAGACATCTTAACACAGTGTGATCAAATATCCCGCAACCCATGGCCAATCTTTACTATACATCAAGTTCAAAGCAAGCCTGGGCTACATAATAACCCATCTCGAAAAACAAAGCTAAAACAGAAAACATGGCCTTTGCCACCCACAAAGTACCAGAGCTCTGATACTGAACGTCACCCTTCAGAACTATGAGATTTCTGTTACTTATAAACTACTCAGATTTGGGCATCTTGTGATAGCATAAGCTACCCAGAGAGCTTTTCACTTGGAAAACTGAAAGCGCCGGGTATTCGTTTACAACTCAGTTGGAGATGCTGATCTCAATCCGGGCTTGGACACCCTACCCCAGACATAGAGTCAAGTGCTATGGAGAAAGACGTGTGGACCACATTCTAATGGCAGGTGAGCAGTGGCCCTGGGCATTATTTTTCAGGGACAGCATCCGTGTCTGTAGTCAGAAACGGACATAACACAAGGCCTGGCCCGCTGTGCCCAATAGTAGATCTCACTCAGAGTATGCTTTGGATTGTGGTCAAAGGCTGCTTAAGCTCCTAGCAGCCCCTGTCTGTCTTCCCAATGTGGTTCTTCAACTTTCCTGGTGATTGTGCAAGTCAATTAATAGCCTTCCTCTCAATCTTCTTTCTTTTGTATGTTTCTCTGTTTGCAATGAGAAATTCTGTAAGATGCAGTTGGTACATCGGGGTGACCTGCATCCCAGTGACCTGCATCCCAGGGAGTCTTCAGCTTCTCTGATACTGCAAGCCATCTGCTCAGTGATTGCTTTATGTCATCCACGCTCTCATTTAGCCTTAGGAATTACTTAGGAACTTAGATGCTGAGGAAAATAGCTTCATGGAAATGAAGACTCAAGCCCAAGGCAAGACCTATGTCCTTCTGCTTGGATTTCCATGGCTCATCTCTATCTCCTTTATTATCCCATCTAATTGTCCATTAGTTGCAGATGGAAAAGCCCCACCCTCTCCTGACAACCTTCTCTTCCTCCTCTAAATTGTTGTGAGTTTTGCTGCAGGCTTCTTCATAGAAGCATCACTAGTTTCCCTGTACAAGAGCCTCCAGCCTCTTTCTGTTGTCTAGGTGACCAGACTTTGGGAGGCACTAGCTGCTGATGTCTAATGCTGCTCTCCTCTCTGCCTGTGTCTCTTCCCCATTCAACAAAAAACCTCCATCCCATGCCATAAGGTTATGGTCTGTTTTCTGTTAGTCTGACTGAATTTACTACAGACAGTAGGCCTTCAATAAATATCCTTAATCTGGAGACAGACTGAAGACAAAATATTGAACTCATTCCTCATGTTTCCATCATAAACTCCACATTCTATGGCCACGATAATTGGGGGAACAATCAAACAAGCATCAAACATCATATGGCAAAATGTATTGGAATGTGATATTCTTGGCAGGAAACTCATCTCAGAGTGGAAAATGTTTACTAAGTATAAACACTGCAAAGACATGTGTGCCTTCTAGCCTTCATTATTCGTCACTGGGATTTTTTTTTATTTAGCTGCTGAAGACTATGTGGGACTATTCAATTCCCGGAATGGAATTTAGGTTTGCTTTCAGAAGCCAGTCCAGCCCGGCCTTGGTGCACATGAACATTCTTAGAAAGCCTCTGAACATCTATTCTTATGCTCTTCAACTGATGGGGCGAGGGCCAAAAATAAAGTCACCGAGAGTTCTGCCTGCTTCCCACTTCGGTGGTACTGGAAGTACATAGCACTTAGTATGTATAAATCCTTTAAGACTATTACATGTGGAACTTGAGCATTCTGATTGTCATGCGAGTCTAAGGAGGAATTCAGAGGGGAATGGGTCCTTAATCCAAGCGTGCCCATGTTTGGGTGGTGTTGTTTTTGGCAGGCCAAGTGAACGACTTTATTTTTATTAAAAAACAAACAAAAAGAAACAAGGGGTATGTGTGTGTGTGTACATGCATGTGCGTGTGTGCATGTGTGTGTATGTTGGGGAGGAGTTTGTGGTGGTTACTTTGAGTTAAAGAAAAATGAATTCACATTTATTCAAATGGAGTCTGACTGATCACCCTGGAGCTTGGGGCATCTCTATGTTCTGAACCTGAAATTGCATAGTGTTCTAGAATGATATTAATCTGTACTTGAAAACTGTTAATTTGATCATAGTTTTGTTGTTGTGTGACAGATATTTGATGGATGACATTATGTCTGTTTTTCCAAGTTTCCTCCAGCGTGGTGTTGGAGGCCAATAGTTCGCATCTCTAAAGCAGAGATGTAATGGGGGATGCCCAGAGACTCTGAGAAGAGAAGAAAGGCCATATCCTGGACTCTCTAGAAAGATGCCTTCTGAAAGCTCCCGCTTCGCCTCAGAGCCAAGAGAAGCAGAGGAAAAGCTGAGTATGCTTTTCCAGAGAATTCTGAGCCCATTTCTGCTGCATTCATCAGAGCCCTTAGTGAGATGGTGGGAGGATCTCAAGTGCCTTGCTTTTCAGAGCAGCAGAGAGTGAAATTGTGGCCTTCCAGGTCTCTCTGTATTGTTTATTTATGCAATTATTAATGAATTATGTAATTTATGTAATTGTTAATGAAGGCTTACTCCAAATGAGTGCTGGTTTACAGAATTACCCCCAGGGCATGTGCCTGTCCCGGGTGCCTGCTTGAATGCTAATGAATGTATGTAAACAACTCCCATAAAACATCAGCGTTAGGGATGGAAGAGATGGCTCCACAGTTATGTGTACTTGCTGCTCTTCCAAAGGGCCCGGTTTGATTCCCAACACTCCCATGGTGGCTCCCAACTATCTGTAACTCCAGCTCCAGGGGACCTGACATGTTCTTCTGGCCTTTGCATGTGATACACAGGCAAACATGCACGCAAAAATATCTGTATACATTCGAACATACTTTTAAAAGGTAGGCTTTCAAGAACTAGGTTGCATTTTCTGAAAGGGCGAGTATGCTTTGAAAGGGTGCACTTGATCACCCAACGAAACAGAAATAATACAAGAGTCTTATCTATCTTTGTGCATTCCCCTTGCTGTATTACCGGGACTTCTCTGGCCAAAGTCCTTTGCTTAAGAGGAAAGTAAATAAAGATGCTGAAGGATTTGGTAAAGCATTACTCATGTGCTATCCTGAAGTCAGTGGTAATATCTATGACAAAAATAGAAGAATAATTTTAGAGTCTTCTGCTGATACTCAAATCACATGTCAACATACCTCTTAGCTGAGAGGCTGTCTTATCCCTATCCAAGGTGGTGAGGATAGACTTATGGAATGAATTTTTCTGGTCTCCAGAAGCTTGCCAGTGGTCCAGTGACATGTTTTTTCAAATAATTTGACTAGTCACGGCCATCTGGAAATCATTGTTTTGATGCCTCCTGTCTGCCTTTCATGTGAACCCCCATCTTAAAAGCTGCAGAAAGACTGGGGGCATCCCAAAGTAGTATTTAATACCCCGCTGACATTCAAACAAGTCAGCGGCTTCTTCTTGGGGAAGAGGGTATTAGCAAAAGGAGCCACGGAGACCGGAGCCATGGAATGTTGGATGCAGAGGTTCTAGGTGGTCTCCAGCCGCAGTCTCTGCACCCTCAGGGGAAAGGAAGCGTCCTGCTGCCCAAGCAGCCTGCTTCCAAGGACAGTTCTGTTGAACTGAAATACACTTAATGTAACAGTTCATCTTAGGTCTGCTTTCTAAAGCCACGAGAATAAATCTTTCTCTGATGGGATGCACAGTTTAGACAAGTGAACAGAGATATTGGATTTGACTCCACTTAAGTCGCCAGGCAATTTAGAACCTTTACTCAATCTTTAAGATGAAGGCCAGAACTCTACTGCCTGGTCTGTTGTGGTGTGTAGACCAAATAATGTATTTTAGCCATCCATCATGGCGCTTGGCACATGGTAGGCATTTATTGAATGTTCCCCTCCTCCTTCCACTTGGATGCTCTTCAAATACTCAAAGGCAGCCCGCCTCTCTCCTTTGGTGTTCTCTTTCCCTGGGCCGCGGCACTGTGGATCAAAGGCATGGGGGCAAAAGCAGGGGCTAGGGAATTATCTAAGTCAGCGCATCCTAAAGTGTGGGCATCAACAGGTGGCGAGAACGAGTATTTTTAGACGGGACTTGGCTGGTCATTTTGCAATTACAATGAAATCTATCTGACGGATATGGCTCATAGCTGTCTGATTAAGGTGGGAAAAGAATATGTCTTACTATTTTGCTTGATACGAGTGATACAAAGTTTGCTTATTTAAGAATAAAAGCAAATAAACCACAAAGAAAAAGAGCTCTCACCAGTTACCTGTTTAAAAACCAAATGAACATCTAAGAAAATCGAGTCCAATTTCAGAATCTTCTTACCAAGTCCAGTTGAAAAGGCAAGCAATGGCAGGGGATGCTGCAAAGGCACACCGGGGAGAAAGTCCACTGCAGGTGGCCAGGGGTCTGGACAGGGGACAGCAGGGATGAATAGGTACAACACAGAGGATTTTTAGGACAGTAAAGCTATCTTATGATTCTGTAATGTTACATATTTTTACATATTAAGAATTTAAAAGTCAGGTGGTGGTGGCACATAACTTTAATTCCAACACTTGAGAGGCAGAAACAGGTGGATCTTTGAGTTTGAGGTCAGCCTGGTCTACAGAGTGAGTTCCAGGATAACCAGGGCTACAGAGAGAAACCCTGTCCCAAAAAACTAAACCCAAAACCAAAACAAAACAAAAGAAAACAAAAAGAATTCCAAGACCCACAGAATGTAGAGCAGAGTGAATTCTGATATAAGCTGTGGATTTCAGTTAGCAGTGTATTGATATTGGCTGATTGTATTGATTGTAACAAGATATGAGTAATATCTGGGGAGGGGTGTAAAAAATTTGGTACTCTTTGTTCATTTTTTCTGCAAGCCTAAAATGTCTACTACTAATAAATATGATTCTTACACATAAGATATATAGCTGGCCAATCTAACTAGTCCAGTCATTCATTTACTACCCTTCAGAGCACCTTTCCTAATGCCGTCACCAGATCAAGCACTCACATCAAGGTATGCTTGGCACTGGGCATGGCTCTGCCAGTTCTGCACCTATTTATATCACCTATGAGGCTGTCCTAACATTTGGGCTTTGGTAGGGATGAGAACTTTAATCTCACATTTTTTTTTTAAGATGGGGTTTCACTCTGCAGTCCTAGCCAGCCTGGACTCACTATGTGGACCAGGCTGACCTGGAGCTCACAGTGATCCATCTGCCTCTACTTCTGGAGAGCTGGGATCAAAAGTGTGCACCACCACACCCAGCCTCATACTCATTTTGAATCAGTTGAGGGAGAAAAATCTGTTAGGCTTGTTGGGAGCAGTGAGCCCCCAGATTCTGAATTTCTTGTTTTTGTCTGCCCTGAGACAGCCTGCAGCTGCTTTGAGCACGAGACCCTCAAGGGGTCCTGATGGCTGGAGAGTGGTTTCTGGTGGGTTTGGCTGGGGCATGGCTATCAGCTAAGGATCTCTATATAAGTTGCCCCTGGACACAATAAAGGGGGCATTCTTGGGGGCATGCCTGTTTCAAGGATTCTGGCATCAAGGATGACCCATGTCTCTGTCTGTGAGTCTTTGTGTGTTTCAATCTGCAGCTCATTGCCCAGACCACGAACTGTATGGTAGCTCATAGAGCGCAGATGGGTGTGGTGTGCTACAAGGCTAAACCTGGGAATTCCTAAGAGGCATGAAGGCAGTGGCTCTGGTCCCTTAATGTTTCCTGTAAGTCTGCACTCTGGTACATGACAGCTATCACTGGGTCCAGGAGAAGAGCGAGAGCCCGGACCCTGCTTGGGTTTGGCAACTTTAAAAGAGAACAAGTGGTTAGATCAGTTCAAATTTACCAAACAGGAGAGAAGGAAACAAGGCCTGAGGGGGATGGGAGGTCCTATAGAGGGAAGATGAAAGAGGTGAATGACTCCCCCACTCCCCTTCTGAGTAGCTGTGGGTTCTGAAGCAAACGTATCCTCATGGTTGCCGGTTTGTCTCCCTCTCCACTTTGGAGCTCTTACCTGTCACTTCAGAAGGTGGAACACTTACATAGTGTGATTCTAGGAATAATAATTAAGGAGAAATGTTGGAAAGTTACGTTTTTTTTCTTGTGATAACTTGATTCATCAGAACTCACTCCTCTTTATAACATGTCATTCTTAAGAAAAGTCCACGAGTTGGGGAGGTGACTGTAGGGCCTGCCCTTCCTTGGGGGACTACCTACTTGAGTTGCTGTTGGTGGCGTTTTCATCAGTGCTGTAGACATTGGTAGGTCGTTCTTGCTCCAGTAAATGTCCTCTCTGCCATGCTCAGGGAAGAATCTCAGATTCAGGGGGCCACACACAAAAGAAGACCTGAATGTAGGCATGCGTGGTGTGTAGTGTGTATGTGTGTGTAGTGTTTGAGAATGTATATGCAGTGTATGTGTATGGGTAGTGTGTGTGTGCTTATGTGTGTAGTGTTTGAGTGTGTATATATAGTGTGTGTGTAGTGTATGTGACTGTGTGTGTGAGTGTGTGTATGTGTAGTGTCTGTGTATAGTGTGTGAGAGTATGCATGTATGTGTAATGTGTGTGTGTGTGTGTGTGTGTGTGGTGCATCGAGGGGCTTATTGAGAAGAAGGGTTCCAGTGGAAAAGGAAGGGAGTTGAGAAGCGCGGATAGGAAGAACATGACTGAAATCTCCTATATATACATGACACTGTCAATCAATTAAAAAGGGATTTATTGATTGTATTTTATGAGTGTATGTGTGCCTTCATGAATTATTGTGTGCCACATTTGCATAGGTGCTCAGAGAGCCCAGAGGAAAGTATCAAACCCCCTGGAACTGGAGTTATATTGTGAGCTGCTGGGTCCTCTGGGAGAGCAGCAAATGCTGTTAACTGTGGAGTCATCTCTCCGGTCTCAAGAACAATATGTGTGTTTTAAAAGAATGAGATCCCTGCTTCATTTTAATGCAGTGCAATCCACATTAGAGCAATGGACCCCAGAGTACCGCTTTTGACCATGTCTGTAAGCCGATGTCTTTCCTGCTGTTCTCTCACCCCTTTTGGGTGGCCACATGTTTTTGATGCTGCTAGGCCAGGATTGTTCTGTTAGGTGGATGGGGATGGCTAGAACATTTCCTCAACTCTGACATCATGCAAGAATGGTCTGAATCTTTTCTATGTGAGAGACAGTTTCGTCAGTGTATCAGTCAGGGTTCTCCAGAGGAACAGAACACACAGCATATATGATTTATATATATGTTCTTCCTATTCGCCCTGCTCAACTCTCTTCCTTTTCCACTGGATCCCTCCTTCTTGACAAGACCCCCAAGCACCACACACACACACATACTCACACACACATACACACACACACACACACACACACTCACACACACACACATACACACTCACACACACACACATACACACACATACTACACATACACTCACAAACACTACACATACACACACTCTCACACACACACTATGAATATATATTACCTATATATATTCCTTGTATATTATTTATTAGAATGACTCACAGGCTGTGGTCCAGCTAGTCCAACAATGACTGTCTACAGACAGAAGGTCCAAGAATCCATGAGTTTTTAACTACAACAGGCTGGATGTCTCGGCCAGTTTTCCGTGTCTGCTGGAATCCTGAGGGAGTAGCTCTAATGCTCCTGAAGGAGCGGAGAATTACAGGTGAGAGCAAACAGGCAATGAGCAAGCACTTCCTTCTTCTACGTTCTTTGCATCGCCAGCCACCAGGAGGTGTGGACCCGACGAAAGGTGGATCTTCCCACCTCCAAAGACCTAGATTGAAAGTGGATCTTTCCACTTCAAATAAATGATTTAATTAAGAAAAATCCCCCAGAGGTGTACCCAACCACTTGGGTTTTAGTTAACTCTGGATCTGGTCATGTTGTTACCAAGAATAGCCTTCGCCGTCAGCATGGTGGATATGAAACTTTAAATAAACCAGAACAGTTACCTGGTGTGATTCTAGGAATGATAATTAAGTAGACATGTGGGAAAGTTAAGTTCTTTTCTTGTGATACCTTGGCTCGGCAGAACTCACTCCTCTTTATAACACGTCTTTCCCAAGAAAAGTCCTAATTTGTCTTCCTTAGTCTATAATACTATCAGGCAAGGCAATGGTGCGCGGGCATCTGTTAGTCACTCAAAACCTATGGAAAGATGATGTATGTAGATGGTATGTATTTATCTATGTAACTTGCTGTGTAGATGATGCTGGCCCCAACTCCTGGTCCACCTACATTCACCTTCCAAGTGCTAGGACTCCGAGCATTGCCATCATGTCCACTGGACAGATGAAGTCCGTGTCCAGTACCGAGGAAGCATGGTTCATGCATATGGACTCCAGTCACATTTGCCTAGAGCCCGTCTAGTGGATAAAATATAGGATGTCTAGGTGCAGCCAACTTACAGATTAGAAAAGCTACTGTTTCCTGGAATTCAAGCACTAGTGAACCTTCTATAGTTCTATTTTCTAAATCTGACAAATGTCAGTTGTCAAGACCCAAGAAATATCTGCCTCTTGCAAGGGGAAAATCCAAGTTGTGTGAGTTTTCATCATAGAAAGTGGGGACTTGCACGTGTTTAGTAATTCACAAGAAGGTCAAAGTAGGACATGCCATCAATGGAAAGCTCTTCTTCTCCCTTTGAAAACAGAAGGGACCCTAGGGAGAGGTGGAAGGACCACGCAGGCAACCCCAGGTGCAGAGCAAAGACATCAGTCGCTCCGTGGAGTAGGCTGGGCATCTGAGCAGTGCAATAAGGCAAGGGAATGAAGATGAAGTCATGGGCAATAGAGTGGAGCAGCCTTCAGTGAAGGTCTGGCTCCCTGGGAAATGTTTGGCCACCCACTATCTGGTGTTTAAAATACAAGTTTGGCCTTGGTTTGAGTGGCATTAAAATCCAACGAGAGGGGCTGGAGATGTAGCTCAGTTGGTAGAGCTCTTGCCTAGCATGTGGTAAGTTGTGGGTTTGATCCCCAGCACTGCATAAATTGAGTGTAGTTATGTATACCTATAATCCCCAATATTTGGGAAATAGAGACAGGATCAGAAGCTTGTGGTTATCCTTGGATACATAGCAAATTTAAGAGTAGCCTGGGACATATGAGACCCTGTTGAAAAGAAAAGAAAAGAAAAGAAACCAGCAGCAGCCAAGTAGGACAGAACGGCTCGGTTACTGTGGAGAAGTCAGTAAAGAACTTGAGTTAGAGTCGTGACTCTCAGTCCTGTATGCCTGGGTTGGTAATGGTGGAAGTGTGGGAGCCAAAGAAGAGAGTCAAAAAGATGACAGCTGAGAATATTGGATTCCTCAGCTTCTCAACACAGAAGCCCCTGGCAGTGTAGCTTTTTAGGTAAGAATGTAGCTCAGTGGTAGGCCTGAGGCAGCTTGTCCTCTTTACCCTGGCTAGCTGTGGGTCCAGAGGGGTCATGACTCATGAGGTCAATATGAGTGGCCTAAATTCCGGAGTAGCATCCCCAAATGCCGTCGCTGGTGCCGGAAAGAAGGGTGAGGTAGAGAGCAGACTGAGTACCGGATGCCTCAGAAAAAGGCAGCAGAAGCAGTTGGAGGAGCAGGTCTGACTGAAACAGCAATGTACAGGTCCCAAAGGCCAGTGAGTCACTCTATAAAGACAGTGCTGGGTGACACAGAAGGTCGTCTTCCTTTGGAAGGCAGAGACAATGAGAAAAAAGGTGGCCATAGGCTTTGTAGGTGGCCTGTGATTTCTGCCTGGACTCATAAGCCCAGCAGGAGCCTGTTCTAAAAAGGCCAGGCCTGGGAGCGGGCTTCCAGACTGAGCAGTCTGCCCCTTTCCATGAGCTCTGGAGTCTGTCAGTGGTGTTGAGTGTGGTTCGCCTTGTGCCAAGGCAGAGGGAGATATCCAGGTGCACTGCAGGCATCACCAACAACAAAGGAGGAGGCTCGGAGGATGTGAAAGGGTAGGAAAGATGTGGACGACAGAAGGAGACCACAGAAGTGGGCGCAAAGCCCTGGGCTTGAATCCCAGGGCCACATAAGCCGTTGTGGTGGTGCATGCCTCTAACTCCAGGACACGGCTTTTATCCTTTTGTGTGCCTTGATGTTTGCCTTCGTTCCGCAGCGTTAGGCTCCTTACTGAAGACACTGTCACTCTTTAGCTGCTTTACTTTTTTAGTTTTAAAGCTAAGTTTTTCCCATAAAGATGTGTGTAATGCAATTAACTCCTAAGTTACCTCAGCTACTTTCTTCAAAGTAAATTTGTGTTAAAATCATGGAAAGTTCACCTAGGGCATGGAAACACTTCTTGGTCTAAGTTTTCTTCCCCTGCCCCCTTTCTAGTGTGTGTGTGTGTGCATGTTTGTGTGTGTGAGAGTGTATATGTATGTGTGTGAGTGTGTGTGTGTGTGAGTGTGAATGTGCGTGTTTGGGTGAGTGTGTGTTTGTGTGTGAATGTATGTGTGTGAGTGTTTGTGTTTGGGTGAGTGTGTACATGTATATGCTTGTGTATGTGTTTGTGTGAGTGTGTGTGTGAGTGTTTCTGTGTGTTTGTGTGTGTATATTTGTGTGTGTGTATGTGTGTACTTGTGCTTTTGCATCTATCACCCTCCCACTTACTCACCGAGGCAGGCTCTCTCAGTCCAACCAGAGCTTGCCAGTGTGGCTAGCCTTGCTGACCAGCTTTCTCTGGGAATCCCCCGTGTCAACCTTCCTTTGCAGGAGTTGCAGGCCGGCTGTCACTCCCACCTAGCATTAATGTGGGCCCCTGGGAAGTCTGAGCTCAAGTCCTCACTCAGGCTTTTTGGGCAAGCCCCTTAGCCATTAAACTATCTCTACAGGCCCTTGGTCTAACTTTTCAATAAACCTCTGCTGGAGTTCTCACAAGTTCGAAATCCTTGGCAGGCATGGGTGTTTTCCCAGCTCCAGGAGTGTGACCTTACCCTTGGCCTTGGTGCTGATGTGTGGTCCCCGTTTAATGCTGTTTTCCTTTCGCTTACTGGGTTCTGGTGTTTGCCGTGTCTCTGTTTACATTTTCACCTGTAAAACAAACTATTTAAAAATGATTTCCACACCCTTCGAGTTGAAACCGAAGGAAGAATGAAAAACGCATTATTCGAGTGAGGGGGGAAAAAGTTGGGCTCACGGGTAAAATCAAAACATGTTCAAAATCCATGGCCAAACTCTGGAATTTAATTATCTCATATACAAATAATTCCTGTTCCTGAAAATTACTCACTTTGCCATTCATTCAGTGTGGAAACGGGACCTCACAAAGCCCACATAATAAAGTTCTGTGAGTTAGCACGAGAGGGAAAGCCGGTCCGTCTCAGCATTCACAATGACATTTGCTGTGTGTTCCCGCTCAATAAGAGTTTACTCTCAAAGACTGTTCCAGGAATGTCAAGGAGAAGTGGTTCCAGGAGCTTGTGAACCCTGGGCCACTTGTCATTTACGGTAGTGACTTGACCTTTGGCCCTGATGTTTTCACTATAAAAGATAGTTACAAGTAGAGAGGTGATTGAAACTAAAATCGCCTGTCATTTGGAGACTCTCTAAACAATAAGGATCTTGTGGGATCATGTGAATGCTGTGTCCGTGTATTGGTGAGGATTAGTGGAGACTTGGTGTCTGATGACAAAATCGATGCTTCTGAACACTGTTGATGACAGAAGAGTCCAACAAACAGGATGAGAATGCTTGGACCTAAAGCATCTGGTTCTAGAGCTTGGTTTCCTTCCTAGACCCTTTCCAGGAGCCCTAGGAGATGAGAGAGGTGGAGTTTGGGTACCAACCCGTAATTCAGTTACAGTGTGGACCAACACCATAACCAAGAAACCTGAACTAGAAAAACAACTCATTCTGGAATGCAGAGTGACATTTTGCATGAGAAACTCCATGGACGGCTATTGAAGATAGCACTCCTTCATATTTGTATTATTTAGTGTTTATCAAAATAAGCGGAATGAATGAGAACAAATAGGGTTGGAAAGAGTGGAAGGCTGGTATCAGTTCATAATACCTTAGTTCTGAGGCACAGAATGCACGCATAGAGATGGTAAGTGGATTGTCGGTTTACATACATATACTCAAGCACATGCAGATGAGATAAATAAATTTTAAAAACTAAGACAAATTGCTGAGATTAGTGTTATGGGATGACATCTACAAATATGGGCACAGGCATGCACATATAAGATCAATTCATTCATTCATTCATTCATTCATTCATTCATTGTCAAAACACTCATTCTTTTCATTCATCCGTCATCGAATGCCTACTATGTTCTTGGTGTTATTCTAACCGTCAGTGATTTCTTCTACATCTACACATACACATGCACACACTGAGACACACACACGCACCCTACATACTTTAGAGCCTGCTCTCTAAGAGGCCTGCAGCTTGTAGATGGTTCTCTACTTTCCAGGCCTAGGGCCCACTTGCATTCTGCAGCATGGTCACCAGCAATGCATGGCTATGACTCCATAACTGGACGGCTGACTGTAGGAGTCTACCAAGGCCTTCTCCCCTTTAAGAAACTCCCCACGCATCACCAAGCTGAGCAAGTCTGGCATCTGCCTGACATTACTCAGGAGTCCGGCATTTGTAGGCGGGGCTCACTCTGTGGAGGCCTTAGCGGGTGCTTCATCATCTCCTTCCCACAGTCACTGCTAGATGGCAGGGAACAGTCAGGGTCGTTGGCAGACATGGCAGGTTCTGAGGACAAAGCCTGCAGGGACTGGTTTTGTGTTTTGGTTTATCTTTCATTTTTACCCCGCATCAGGGTATTCTAGCTTCAGGCTTCTAGCTCCGAACAAAAAGGAGCTCATTGACCAATAAACAAATCCCTGCACTCTAAGAGGAGAGAGGCAGAGCACTCCAACCTGCATAGGTGATTGGAGAGAACGGGAAGAGGATACTCTCCTTGGCACGAGCTGTGAGGATATAGAAGGAGCGTTCTTGAAGGACCAATGGAACAGGAGCAAGGGAAGAGCATCCCTCAGGATGGCTGCGAAGGGCTACGAGCATTGAGCACTGTCAGGCCAAGCTGATAAATGGAACCAAAGACGTGATCCAAAGCGGCACAAATCCCTCCTGGAAGGAGCCAGGCTTTCTGGGTTTATTGATGTGTGTCTGCAGTTCGGCAGGGTCTGGCACAGAGAGGCTGAGTATGTGTTTGTTTGTAGGGAAAGGAGTCAGAGGACTGGAGAGATAGGCCGCTATACAAAGCGCTTGTCAGTCAAGTGTGAACGCTTGGATTTGATCCTTAGAACCCACAGCAAGGCTGGGCACAGAGGCGCACATCTGTAATCTCAGTGTCGGAGACATATAGGAGTGGGGATCCCCGGGGATGGATGGCCAGCCAATCTAGCCAATCAGTTCCTGGTATAGTGAAAAAAAATCCTGTCTCAAATAATAAGGTGGAAGAAAACTGGGAAAGGCGTCCATCCTTGACTTCTGGCCTATAAACACTTGCACTTACAAGTGCACACACACACATCCACGCACATGCCTACACACACAATTAACTTAAATTTTAAAATATTGGAGATATGGTAATGAATGTATGATGGTCCCAGAGTTTGGACTTTGTCCTGAGGGTTAGGACTTCTGGTGGATGGGTCAGATATTTTGAATAAATGCATAATTAACTTCAAAAACAAAGTAGTAAAAGGGCTTCAATATGAAGACCGAAGTAGAACATGTTAGTACCATCTACTTATAAATGTATGTGATCCTAGTAATAAAAATACTAATATTTTAGGAATGCCAAGTAAAATAACAGTATACAAGATGAAAATTTAAATATATATATCGCATAAGCACTTGGTAAAGGATGAAAAGAGAATTTAAATAGAACAAAAAGTAACTGGTTTTTAGATGGGAAATTCATATTGTAAAGATGCCACACTTTTCTAAAATACTATACAAAATTAATACAGTTTCAGTTAAAATCCCAGTGAAATTTTGAGGTACTTCACAAACAGAGCGCAAAGTTCATTTGTGTGTATCAATGGGTGGGGAGAGCCAAGAAAAATATATTTTAAAAAACCAAGGAAAATAAGAAGGCTGGTTCTGCCTCACCAGATCAAAAGACAATGTATAAATCTATGCTAATTAAAACAGTATGGTACTGCAAAAGGCATGAAAGCCAGAACAGATTAAAGCACGCTACGCCAGACTCTCGCCCTGTGTGCAGAGCATGTTGGGGGCTGACATTATGGAATACTTACCACGGGCCTGGCATTGCGATAGGGGTGTCATGTTGCTTATCTCGTTCTCACAAGATTCTTGCAAGTAATTCCAAAACACAGGCAGGGGAAGACACATATCCTGGGCTACAGATTGTGGGATTTTTTCAGTTTGGCATAGTGGCACGTGCCTGGGATTTCACCTTTCGGGAGGTGAGGACAGAAAGACCAGGAGTTCAGGATCATTCTTGAGTATATAGTGAGTATGAAGCCAGCCAGGGTTACGCAAGATGTGGGCTCTCCTCCCACCCCCTAAAAGTTAAGAAAAACAAAAACAAATACAAAACACTTTTTGAGATTTTATTTTTATTTTATGTGCATAAGTGTTTTGCCTGTATGATTACTGAGTTCTTTGCTCTCTCCCTCCCTCCCTCCCTCCTTCCCTCCTTTTCTTCCTTTTATTATACTTTATTTTCTTTTGGTGCTTGGATTCAGGCCAGGGCTTTGCATATGTAAGTGGGGACTCATGGTGGTTAGCTTTGATCAGTGACACAAATTAGAGTCACCTGGAGAAAAAGGCCCTCAGTTGCCTCCGTCAGATTGTCCTGTGGCCACGACATGTTTTCTTGACTCGTGACTGATGAAGGAAGGCCTAGCCCACTGTGAGTGGCACCATCCCTAGGCATATAGTGTAAGCCTGTATAAGAAAGCAAGCTGACTCTAAGCCTGAAGAGCAAGGCAGTAAACACTGCTCTACAGCGTCTTCTGTCTCAGTTCCTCCAGGTTTGTGCCCTTACGTCCCCCACTGATGACTGTGACCTGGGATGAGGAAGCTAAAGAAGCCCTTTCTTCTCCAGAGTTGGTCAGTGTTCTAGCACAGCAATAAAGAAGCAGGGCAGGGCTCTACCTCTGAGCCGTGTCTTAAGTCTCTACAGCCTTTTCATTTTGCTCTGAGACAAGGTCTCAATAAGTTACTTAGGCTTCTCTTAAACTCACTCCTTTGCCCAAAGCTGGCCTTAAATATGCAACCCTCCTCCTTCAGCTCCCTGGTTACAGACCCGTGCGGCCAGGCCTGGCTGATGACTGAATCTCTTGTTGGCCCTTTAAAGTTTTAGATTTTTGTGTCCAATTTCCTTCATCCTGCCCCAGATCCATGCAGAAAAAGAAATGACTATGGCTGAACCTCCATGTGAGTTCTGAGGTTCTGCGCTCCAGGCTTCGTGTTTACACACGCGCTCCCCTCCCTACATGCGCTCCCCTCCTTCGGGATTCTGACTAAAGGAATGACAGGTGAGTGGGTGGAGATATATGCACAGTGATGCTTCTCGGAGCAAAACCTAAGATAAAAAGTGCAAGCCATCTAATTGGCCAGCCGGGGGATTGGTGCAATGCAGCAAGGTGCGATGTGCAAATGTGGTGTCAGCATTTCCCGGGGAGTCGCAAACATCCTGAACGAGTGCTGTCAACAGACCAGAGTGCGATTTCACCCAAGCCCAGCTTGATGAGCCAATGAATTTATTGAGCTTAATCACAGTTAATGGAGTTACTTACAGAAGGATGGGTGACCCCAAAGGTGCCAACCCCCTGGAAAGACTCACCCCAGCAAGGATAATATTCTGGAGCTTCATAGACAGGACTGCCCTCAGCCCCTAGCACAGAATTACATAGAGCTGGAATGGAGGGGTAGGAAGCAACTAGAATCCCAAACAAGGCCCTAAGGCCCCTCCCCATGCTCTTCTCTGAGGGAATGTCACAGGCTCAGTCTGAGGGCCTTTTGAAGGCAGTCACATTGTTCTGATTAAGATATGAAAAAGCTGGGCGGTGGTGGCGCACGCCTTTAATCCCAGCACTCGGGAGGCAGAGGCAGGCGGATCTCTGTGAGTTCGAGACCAGCCTGGTCTA
>NC_022031.1:50634874-50638150 GCF_000317375.1 Microtus ochrogaster
TATGGTTTAAATTCCCCAGCAAGACCACACACACACACACACACACACACACACACACACACACACACACACACAAATACACAGCACACACATACACATTACAGAAGGACACAGACACAGAAAATACAAACACAGACACACAAGCACAAATGCATAGAACACAAACACACACATATTCACATCCACATATGCACAAAAAATACATGCACATTTACAGAGAAACACAGACAAATACACATATACATATACACACATGCACAGAAAACCAAACACACATAGACACAAACACATGCAAACATATACCTAAAAAACACATATACACATATGCCCACAAACAAACATACATGTACATATTTAAACATACTCAGATACACATGCATATCCCACAAACACATAAATACCCATATAAATAAACATTAAACACAGAAATACACAGGCACATATACACACAAAGCAAGTACAACTTCCCCACATAAACACAAATTATACATATACTCAAACATATATATATATACACAAAACTATACACACATGTATAAATATACATAAACACACACATATAAACATAATCTGCTTACACCCTCCCCACGCCAGGTCCCATGTATTCTATTCTGTAACTCTAACCACCTATCCAGAGACTCTGTGACTTTATACACTGACCTCATTTCTAGGCACCATAGATGTTTGATTTGTTTGCTCAGGTCAGGAGTTTGCCGTCCACAGCAGAAGTCAGCTTTCCGTTATTCCAGCCTCCCCTTCACTGATGGCACAGAAAGACACGGACTGGACGTGGTCTATCAGTGTCCCTGTCCTGGGTTTGGAGTCCTGAGCTGGTGGCTTAAAGTGGCAGGCACCACAAGAGCCAGTCTGACACCTCTGTGACAGCAGGCTCAGGAGTTCCTAGGAGTAGGGTGACAGGGGAGGCACCCAGAGCCCAGCATCTGTGGGGTCAGCAGAGCAAGCTGTGGACAGACAACCTGTAAGCCAGATCTTCAGGGTGATACTAACCTGTCTCTGGCCACGCAGCCGCTGAGCCCAGCTTGCTGGATTTCCAGAGATGTTCCAGGAACCCTAGTGTTCTCTTTTATTACGTTCGTTGAGTTTGCTTTCCACTGCTTACAGCCGAAGGACCCCGATTGATAGTTATTTTTGGCACTGCCATATTTTGTGGAGAAATCCGATTTCAACATCCATTATTTCACTCTTCTTAAATTAGAACGAGCTTTTAGGTCGAGTTGATATGCTTTGGCAGTCTTCGTTTATTTAGAACTGTGGAATCCAACCGAGTAGTTTTTGGCACAGATGGCTATTTAAACTTAAATTAATTAAGAGTAAATGAAACCTTCAGCCACCACGTGATTGTTCAGTAGCAACATGTGGCTGGGGGATGGTGTACGTAACAGTGATGTTTGAATTGAAACACTTCCTTTAGCGCAGAGAGTTCAGCTGCACAGCATAATCCAGAAGGATCTTGAGCACTCAGCACCTCATCTCACCAAGCAACCAGAGAGGAAAAAAGGTCACTTTGGGATATATGAGCATCCCCATGTGATCATATTATAATAGACAAAAAACCCAAAAAATCTTGGAAGTAGATCATGGTGTGTTTTGCCATGCTTAAGTCGTCCTTGTTTCTTGCCCTCTGCCTTCTAACCTCTCATTTTGTATTTTTTTTCTTTTTCTTTTCCTTTTTTTTTTTTTTTGGATTTTTGAGACAGGGTTTCTCCATAGCTTTTGGTTCCTGTCCTGGAACTAGCTCTTGTAGACCAGGCTGGCCTCTAACTCACAGAGATCCACCTGCCTCTGCCTCCTGAGTGCTGAGATTAAAGGCGTGCACCGCCACCGCACAGCCTAACCTCTCATTTTCTTTGCTGAGACTATGGCAGTGAATTAATTCAAATCATTTGAGCATAGACCACAAATTTTCTCCAGGTCCTGCCAACTTATGGGGTTCCCGTGAGCATGAGGGGATTCCCAGGAGGGGATTTCATGTTGGTGACTGGTCAGGAAGGAGCCTGGAGAGGAGGTGAGTTTGGGACTCCAGCCACCTGACTTTGAGCAGATCACTCCACTTTCTGGATCCAGTTCCTTCTCTAGTCAACGGAAGCAGTTCAATGGGCTGGTCTCCAAGTGGGAGTACGTTACCCACAATTCCAAGTTCCATGATCTTGCGAGGACTGCACTCCCCATGATTAATTAGACTTCTTCAGGAGCGCTGAAGGTAACGGGCACAGGTAGTTAGGAAGCAGGCATTACATTACCCCAGAGAGGACCCCTTGTTCAGTTTGATGGGCACTGTCCCATTTTACTGGTGGCAAAACTTGTAATGTAAAATGAAAAAGAAAATTAATGAGGTAAGATTATACTGCCAAAATAAAAATAAAAAAAATGAAAAAAAAAATAAAAGAAAAGATTATACTGCCATTACCCCCACCCCCACCAAACTAACTCCATGGCCAATTTTTTATGGTTATGATGGTTAATGTTTAAACATTTGTGAGTGAGTTGCAGAAATTAAGCTTTAAATCTGTATTCTCTTTTTGGGTGGCCCAACTTCATGCTTGGCAATTCATTGCCTGCTATTGGAACACAGTCTACCCCAAAAAAGATCAAATTGTTCCAGATAACTAGCTGTGTGTTCTCCTAAATAACAAATTCAAACTCACATTTCAATGTTATTGTGTGAGACCAGCCACATGGTGTATCTTTGAGAAGGAATACGGGGGGGGGGGGCCTGCAGAGGGCTTCCTTCCTACTAAGGAATTCCAACCCATCCCTCAGTGTCTCCCCTTCTCTTGAGTCTCTCTTATTTATCAGACTCAATGTTAGCCCTAAGGTTCTTGAGAAGCAAGAGTCTTCTAAGAGAGGCCATGAAACCTGTGCAAATTTCATAGCCTTGAGTCCTTAAAAAACTTTTACCATTACAGCTGTGCATGCATGCATGTATCTATATCTATGTGTGTGTGTGTGTGTGTGTGTGTGTGTGTGTTATGTGCATGTGTGTGCTGGTGCCTGTGCCTGTGCACACGTTGAGCTAAAAGGAAGACCAGTATCCTGCTCTGTTGCTATTGACCTTACTCCTTTGAGACAGGGACTTTTATTGGTCCTGGAACTAGGCTTAGGAAGTCCCAATGTAAGTCCCAGTGATTCTCCTGTTCCCACCCACAGCAGGGATGGGCTTACAGGCAAATGTAGCCATGCTTAGCTTTTCACATGGGTGCTGGGATATGACTTAGGTCCTCGTGCACACACAGCAAGCACCTTGTCCCCCCCCCC
>NC_022031.1:50638250-50651561 GCF_000317375.1 Microtus ochrogaster
CCCCCCCCCCCCCCCGAGCTGTCTCTCTAGCTCCTTCTAGAATTTCTTATCACTAGTCTGTATGTTCCTTATAGTCGATGTTGCAATCACAATCCCATCTAGTAAGCTTTTCCTCTGCATTAAGCATTCCCTATGCTGTATGATTTTTGGTCCCTTGGTCACTCTCTCCCCCTTTCCAGAGACGGGGAAGCAGGAACTCTAGGAGGTAGCAACTTGCCTTGACTTATTCACACCTCATAGTTGATCAGTAGAGTTGAGAGCTTTGGGAGTGGAAGTTACCAGACACATCTTGCCACCACATGCAGACAGAAAATGGTCACAGATGCAGAAGACAGAAGTTGAAGGAGTTAGTTGAGCGGAGCCTCATTCTGTGACAGCAATTAATCCCTGGTGTCAGTTATGCTTAAAGCCACCTACCCCAGCACTTTGAAGTTTTGAAACTCTGTGGGGCCTTTCTAGGTCCCCCTAAGTGTTGAGGGTTAGTTTTTCACTCACGGATTTTCAAGAACTCTACAGACTTCACACATCAACGCAAAGACACAGAACCTTATCTCAGGGATAAATATTAATGTAGGGGTCTGTAGAGCGATTTTTCTCCTGCCTAAGGCCACTGAAAGTCTTATCTCATTCAGTAGGGCAGAGCCGATTAGACCTGGACATTCGTACATTAGACTCATCCATTCCCTCACTCTGAGGCATACACCCTGCACTGTACAGGAGAGGAATGATTTAATGTGGCATTTTGCTGAAATATCCTGCAGATATTTTAGGTATTTGCCCAGGGAAATTTTTGACCTTTGAATAATATATGTGCTGAGAAAGGCCTTGGGATATTTTAACATGTTAAGTTGAGATAGCCCCGAAGGGGGTTATTTTGGTCCCTGTTGGCTGCGAGTTTAATTTCAAAAGCCTGTGGGATTTTTTTCCTGTCTCTAAGGGAACTGTCAAGATATTTTTACTGCAGTGTATTTCATGCTATGTAGTGACCCCCTTTATCAAAGGCAACAGCCAGTCTGTTGATAAGTTCTCTTATCTCCCATGAAGGTCTTTTCTCTACCGATGAGCAGCGTGAATTACTGCTGGAGCTGCCGAGGCTATCTGGGCCTTTAAGAGACACCACCAAGGTATTCCAAACTGGGCTCTTGTTCTTGATATGGACGTGTCCTGTGATGAGTAGTACCAGCCTTCAGTTTGACAGGCTCAAGACTCACCCAGGAGACAAATCTTTGGGTGTGTCTTCCGGGGAGGCTCTAGAATTGGTTAACGAAGCTGGGCAGTCCAACCCTAAATCTGGGTAGATGTATTCCACAGGATGGACCTTGGTTCATGTGAAAGTGAGAAGGCCAACAGGGCGCCAGTACGCCCCTCTCTCAGTTTTCTGACTGTAGATGTGACCAGCCCCCTCCATCCCTCTCCCTGACTGATGGCACCGCTTCTTAAACACAGCCCAAGCAAACCCTTCTTCCATGGTTAATTTTTTTTTTTTTATTTTCGAGACAGGGTTTCTCTGTAGTTTTTGGTGCCTGTCCTGGAACTAGCTCTTGTAGATCAGGCTGGCCTTGAACTCACAGAGATCCACTTGCCTCTGCCTCCTGAGTGCTGGAATTAAAGGCATGCGCCACCACCGCCCGGCTCCATGGTTAATTCTTGCATTAGCTCATAGCAATGAGGACTAGCACACACACCTTTCCAGCATTTAAAATCTTCTGATCCTTTGGTGATACCTGTGAAAAGGAACTCAGGTACTGGCAGGCCAGTGGATCAAACGCATTGTGAGGACTGGATCTCTTTGAACAAAGTCACCATAAGGGCTGGGTCTCTTTCACAGGTAGCTTCTGATCAATGAATCAATGTGATCCTTGTCAGCTCTTTAGCCAACAAGGCCACAAGGACTCCTGCTGTCGGGGCAGTATGATAGACTATAACTTCAACTGGGATTTAGTTAAAACCACACACATTTTCATCACTGTTCCTAAACACAGGGAGACCAATGCTTCCAGAATATCAGCTACCTCCAAAGCTAGGGTCTGGCGTCTTCGGAGAACAACAGACTACCATCGGATGTACTTCTGCTCCGGAGGTTATTGTTTTCTAAAGAAGAGGAATTTTGCACTGGGGGATTTGTGTAGGAGTTGGGTGGCCCTAAATGATATAAAACTTGATTCTCTATCCCACTGTATTCATAAAAGGACATGCAGAGTTCCTGTCTTTTCTGTATCACTGAGCTTCTACACTCTAGTGTCTGTAGAAAGTAGGCATCCAATACTTACTGAATAAAATTAAAGTGATAATCAGGTCCTCGAGGAAACAGAAAAGTCACCTTGTATAGGAGATCATTGGAAGTGGGGTATTGCTGGTGAGTAGAAGCTCTCTTGGTGAAAGGAGGAAACAGAGGAGGGAGTATAGGAAGTATACTTAAAGGAAATAAAAAGTAAAGGAATGGGAACATGAATCCTGAGCATCTAACCCTTCCAGCAGAAGGCCAGGAGGCCAGCCCAATATTAGCTAATCGATGGCAAATCTTCACAATAAAATGCAAACAAAATCCCAGTTCATACACACACACACACACACACACACACACACACACACACACACACACACACACACACACACAGAGGAGGGGAGGGAGAGAGAGCGAGCTCTACATTTTTCTCTGCTCCCCTCCCACCCTCTCCCCTCCACCCTTCAACCTTCTCCCAATGTCCCCATGCTCCCAATTTACTCAGGAGATCTTGTATTTTTCTACTTCCCATGTAGATTAGATCTATGTAAGTCTCTTTTAGGGTCCTCATTGTTGGCTAGGTTCTCTGGGATTGTGATTTGCAGGCTGGTTTTCTTTGCTTTATGTTTAAAAACCACTTATGAGTGAGTACATATGATAATTGTCTTTCTGGGTCTGGGTTACCTCATTCAAAATGATGTTTTCTAACTCTATCCATTTGCCTGGAAATTTTAAGATGTCGGGTTTTTTTCTGCTGTGTAGTACTCCATTCTGTAAATATACCACATTTTCCTTATCCATTCTTCGGTCGAGGGGCATTTAGGTTGTTTCCAGGTTCTGGCTATGACAGGCAATGCTGCTATAAACATAGTTGAGCACATGTCCTTGTGGTATGGTTGAGCATCCTTTGGATATATACCCAAAAGTGGTATTACTGGGTCTTGAGAAATTGTTTCCTAGTTTTCTGAGAAATCGCCACACTGATATCAAAAGGGGCTGTACCATCTTGCATTCCCACCAGCAATGCAGAAGTGTTCTCTTTATCCCACAACCTCTCCAGCATAAGTTGTCATCCGTGTTTTTGATTTTGGCCGTTCTTTAAGGTGTAATATGGAATCTCAGAGTTGTTTTGATTTGCATTTCTCTGATGACTAAGGATGTTGAACATTTCCTTAAGTGTCTTTCAGTCATTTTAGATTCCTCTGTTGAGAGTTCTCTGTTTATGTCTGTACTCTATTTTTTTTGTTGGATTATGTGTTTTTTTGGATGACCAATTTCTCGAGTTCTTTGTATATTTTAGAGATCAGACCTCTGTCTGATGTGGGGTTGGTGAAGATCTTTTCCCATTCTGTAGGCTGCTGTTTGGTCTTGTTGATCATGTCCTTTGCTTAACAGAAGCTTTTCAGTTTTAGGAGGTCCCATTTATTAATTGTTTCTCTTAGTGTCTGTGTTACTGGGGTTATATTTAGGAAGTGGTCTTCTGTGCCAATGTGTTCAAGTGTACTTCCCATGTTCTTTTCTAAGAGGTTCAGTGTGGCTGACTTTATGTTGAGGTCTTTGATCTATTTGGACTTGAGTTTTGTGCATGGTGATAGATATTGATCTATTTTCATTCTTTTATATGTTGATATCCAGTTATGCCAACATCATTTGTTAAATATGCTTTCTTTTTCCATTTGATATTTTTTTGCTTCATTGTCAAAAATCAGATATTCAAAGGTGTGTGGATTAATATCTGGGTCTTTGATTTTGTTCCATTGGTCCTCCTGTCTATTCACATTGTCACATGCCATGGTACTTAGCTCATGCTGGACCCCTACCCTCATCTTCCCTCCCTGCTCTCCCCACCTTTAGCTGGCCCCTTTCCTTCCCTCCAATTGTACTTCTTCTGCTCACATGCCATGTTTAAATTAAAGTGAAATTATAAGTCAGACTATGCCTTTCTTTGCATAACCTGACTTCCTAATTGCCCTTTGTCCCACTGGACCTCAGATGTGGTTATGGTAAATCAAATTTATTACTAGTGGTAATTACATACTAAAGATTAAGGAAATTTTTATTATATGAACCATATCAGATTAAACATGTTATACCTTCAACATGTTCTCAAGCAAGGAAAGGGACAGTTAGTGGCCGTGTTCCAGGCTAAGAGTTATGTGTCAGAGGGGAGAGAGGGTGAAGTTATTGTCTTATTTTGTTTGAGATGCTAAACGAGGCATGGGGTAACATTATCTTTGCTTCTCTCGCCATACACAAAGCTGGACATGAAATTGTCAAAGGCCAGTGTTCATTCACAGCAATGGAAGTGAGAGACTGTATATAGATTAACAGTCGTTCACCACAGGAAACCCACAGAATCAACTAACCTGGGCTCGTAGGGGCTCACAGAGACTGGACCAACAACCAGAGAGCCTGCATGGGACTGACCTAGGCACTCTGCACCTACGTGACAGTTGTGTATCTTTATCTTCTTGTGGGCCTCCTAAGAGTGGGAGCAGGGGCTGTCTCTGACTCTGTTACCTGCTTTTAGGACCCTTTCCTCCTAGCGGGTTACCTTGTCCAACCTTAATAGGAGAGGGGGTGCCTTACTCTCACTGCAACTTGAAATAACACGCCTGACTGATTTCCATAGGACGCCTGTCCTTTTCTGAAGAGAAACAGAGGAGGAGGAGTGGATGGGGCTGGGGATGATGAGAGGCTGGGACCAGAGAAGGGAGGGGAAACTGCGGTTCATATGTCAAAATGATGAATAAATAAATAAACATAATTAATTAAAATTAACTCGTCCCAAATAGAAAAGGGAAGAAACGACAGTCCTTTCATACACACCCTGTGCCAAGGTTTCCCCAGAACTCTTGGGAACACTGCCATGGGAGACTGAGAGGGTCAAGTGGACTGATGGGAACAAAACATCTGGAGTCAAAACATCTGTGATCTTCGCTGTGTGGCGCTAAGCCGCTCAGCTCCACCGTATCCTTGACCATCCTTACAAGTGTGTCCTGTCATCGCAGATTTCCGTCCTCTCAGGAAGGCGGAGGGTGCTCGCTGGAGGGTCCCTTGTTTCTTATGCGGATGGACGTTCAGTGTGTAGCTCTAGAAGGGTTAATAAAGAGTTACATTTTGTCCACGTGCTCACCCAGCACACGGATGTTTGGGATAAGGGTTCTCAAGGCAGAAAGAGAACCTGCTCAGCCAAAGTTTACCTTCTCCTCAGGACAGAAAGAAAATAGCCATACGGTTAAGTAGGAAAAACAGTGAAATTAGAATAATGGTGAATTCTAGGAGCAAATGAAAACCCCGGGGGGTGGGGGTAAGTATTGCTAGAGGCTGCTTGTTTGTTCCTGGCCGCCCAGAACCAAAATAACCACACAGAAACTATATTATTTGCAATACTGTTTGGCTAATAGCTTAAGCATATTTCTGACTAACTCATATCTTAATTAACCCATTTCTATTAATCTGTGTATTGCCATGTGACTGTGACTTACCAGGCAAAGTCATGGCATCTCCTGACTTCACTGGAGTGAAAGGGTTGCTGGGGGAAGTCATTTGTCTTAGAGTTTTTAGTGAAGCCTCATTCTCTGTTAGGTGGGGCAAGCCATTCAAAACGCAGAGTTGAAGAATGTCTCTAGCAGAAGACATGCTTATTCAAAGACCTCCTGTAGGACTGAGCAGGCTGTATGATGAGTTCTCCAAGGAGACTGCCACACTAGCCATGCCGGGAAGAATGTGTGGTGGGGGTGAGGTCTGGCAGGCAAGCAGTTCTCACATCATGTAGACAGGCCTGGGTGAGGAGTTTCTACATGAATGGAATGTAAGCTATAGGAGAGTTTTGAAAAGGATGTTCCTGTTGGTGTACCTAAGAAAGAGGAAGGATCTAGAAGGTTGGGAGGGAGGGCTAGAGAGTCAGAGATAGGAAGCAGTGGTTTCTATGTTTCTTGGTCATTCACTTTGTTTTGCACGAGACTGGCCCCAGGTCCTATTTCCCATGTAGATGAACAGAGGACAAGACAAACCACAGGGGATTTGAACCCTGCTTACGCCTGTGAGGAAGTCTGAGCCTGAATGGTTGGTGGTTCTCCAGATTCTAAGAACCACTGTGAATTTGGCCCAGAGCCCATGAGCAGGCAATGACCTCAGCCCCAACTAAAGATAACCACCGTGGGAGAAATATCTACTTGGCTTTCCTTACAGTTGGCCCCAGTCCCTAACATTTGAAACCCAGAGGGATATCCCCATCTTCCCAAGCCTATTGCATACAAAGAGAAAGCAAACTCGGATTTTCATGCTAAAAACCAAAGAAACAGTGGCTCCTTTTTCTGCTTCTGATCTTCCTACATCAGCATGTGGGAAAGTACATTATGGAGGTGCACTGCTACCAAGTCCATGAACAGTACCAGTGGACACCCCCAGGAAAATTATTATGTGTAAGTCACCTTTGATATCATCTTCCCTTCCCTCTCTCCCTCACCACCCAGGCACATTTATTTGTAAAGTAAATATAAAGTGTGTGTTCATATACATATATGGAACATATAAATGTAATACATGCAGGATATTTGCTTGCTTATTTATTTATTTATTTTTTCTTGCTCCACTTGAATATGCTGTTGTGTTTATATTGTCCATGAACAGCGTACAAGAAAGAGTTAAACACCTTAGTGACTGGAGTCGCTTTGCAGTGTGTGCATATCTTCTGCTTTTAACCTTAGTCATGCTAATCTCTAACATCTTTATGAACTGGAGAGCATTTGAAAACGTATCAGGAGGAAAGTGGGCCACATATTTTAGTCTCATCAGGCAGGAAATGCCACGATGCAGCCATCCTTTCTCATCCCAAATCCAAGGAATCCATGAAGAAGAGAAGCGGTGACTATTCTGGATCAGAAAAAAAAAAAACACCTCAAGGGTTTCTGGGAGCCCTCTGATGCAAGTGGCTTACAGAGAGGCACAAACGATGTAAGGATGAGTGGTCAGGGTGAACAAGGAGGACCAGTCTCCCAAGTACCCTGAGTAGTCAGTCATTCATCAGAGCTGAGAAGAAGTGACCAGTGGATTCTATGATAACATAACTAAGACTATGTGTGTGTCAGACAGAAGGAAGCCAGGCCCACAGGGTGGGAGGTGGGAGAAAGTGGGATCACAGTTAGGGTTGGGGCTGTGCAGCTCTTTAGCTGGATCCGCTTACTGGAGTGGCTGACAGTCCGACAGGAATCCTGTCTGTCTACAGCAGGACATAATGACAGTGAATTTTGACTTCCATTGTTTGAGAAACCTATTCAGAGTTCAGCCACTGAATTCCAAAGCTTGCTTTTCCTGAAGAACCTACGGAAGCACCTGTTCAACCAGGTCATTTCTGTTCAAACCGGCAGCCTTCATCTAACCGGAAGTTTCATTGCAACTGTGTGTTCCCCAAGCTGTTACATTTAATTAAGGTAGCCCCACCTAACCCCCAAAGTCCCAGATCAGGTAGCAACAATTTATCTAGTATGGCCGCTGATGGCTTAGCATGAAAATCTTGAGGGAATCATCTAGACAGTAAGAGGCACAGGTCATCATTACACAGTTGGCTTCTAAATAGGAAGTGTTCTTGATGCCAGAATTCCTTCTAAAACTTAATACTCATTAGCTGTGCACCAGTTGGAGATAATATATCGTATTTCCTGTGTGCTTATTTTTAAATTTATTGTTATTATTACTATTAGCTTATCATCATCATCATCATCATCATCATCATCATGATGTGTGTGTATATGATATGTGTGTTTGAGTGTGGACACAGCACTTGCCTATGAAAGTCGAAGGATGACTTTAGCGACTCTGCTCTCTCTTTCTGTTCATGGGCTCCAGATAGGGACGCCACCAGGGTTGGGCGGCAAGCGCTTTTACTCGCTGACCCAGCTTGCTGGCTGAGCTCTGTTCTTCCCTCGATGACCGTGCATTTGCCGGGGAGATAGAAGCCCTACTTCCTATTTAAAGATAAAGACACAGCTCTGGGACTCCTCAAGTCTGTTTTCCCACAGTTGCCTGCTCCTACTGTTGAGAACTTCAAGTCAGAAGAATTCAGAGCTGTGGGTGGGGCTTCGGGATTGCTCCCTTCTTGAGAAATAGACAGAGATGGAGAGCATAAATTAACCTTTATTCCAAAATAATGGCTGTTTGTGTAGAATATTTGGAAACTGATAGTTAGGATTAAGGAGTGGCCATAGCAAGGTCTCGGGGGTCATAGGTCAGCTTACACGCAAACACCTTCCATATTTCTATATAGTAATAATGAACAATTAAAAGGCAGCATTTTTTAAAAGCATTTTACTTAGGAAAAAATAATCCCTGACAATCTTATTGACTTATTTTTTAAAGATATCTAGTATCCAAAAGAAAACAGGGTCAACAGAGTATAGTTACTAGGAACACAGCAATTACTGGGCATTTCGTTTCCAGAGAACTGAGCTCTTTTTCACAGTAGTCTCTTACACGAGCCTGGAAGAGCTGAACATGACCGAGCCACACACAGAAGCTCAGTTCCAGACCCGGGACTTGAATGCTCCCCCTGTAACTCAACTCACTGTTTTTCGTCATTACATGTCTGCCAGTGTACTGAGTCCCGTGTCCTGTGGATGGCGACATCGGAGGTGTCCTCAACTCCCTGTTCTGAGCCCCTAGCATCTCTATTTGATACCCGTTATCATTCAGGACCTAATAGCGAGATAAACCACTTTCTTCTCTTGCACGTTCAATTTCTCTATTTTCAGTTTGCATCCATTTGATTCTCATAATACATTGTGAATGAGGAAAGACTCAAGTGAACTCCGTGTTATTGCTGATAGATAGTCATGTCCCTGGGCTTCTAGTGACAGAGGTACAAATGGAAGGGAAATCTACACTGAAAACTTGTAATGATTCACATAAAGCACCAGGCTTAGCTGAGAAGATGAACTTTTCAAATAGTCGGTTGAATTATTGGCTTTGAGAGCACAGGAACGTGTTTAAGAAAATACGAGTGTTAACATCAATTCACTTACACCAGTGGTCAGAAAGGAAGGGAAAGGGGGTGCGGAGTCTCCTGTTTTAGAGAATGCTGCCAATTATGAAAAGAGACAGCAATGTGTATATGTTTTTTATGTATATGGGTTTTTTTTTTTGCCTACATCTGTATCTGTGTATTGTTTGAGGTATCCACAGAGGCCTGAAGAAGGTGTCAGAGCCCCTGAAACTGGAGTTACAGGAGCTTTGAGATTTTAGCTCATCACTTGAGGTCACCAACGGGTGGCAGAAGCAGCCTTGGGATCCAGAGCCATCCCACCCTGTGAGAGCTCAGTGAAGCTTTAGAAACACCACATCCCCCTTAGTTTGTATTAGCTATTTCAGTAATGTTCAGGCATCCCGATCTGACTGCGGATGCTGACGACAACTCTATGCCCAGCCTGAGATGTGCCCCAAGAAAGGACTAGGGAACTCAGTCACCCCAGGGCATCTCAGCCCCGGGGAGCTTCTACCCTGCGCACAAAAGACAGTCTCATATGCCATCCCGCTCCCTTCCTCGTCTTGAAAGATCTGTCTGAGCTGGCTATGCAGGTCCTGGAAAGTATCACAGGGTTCTTTGAAGTAGGCTGTTTATTTTTCCTGCCCCACATCTGCTATTCATTTTATATGGATCTTAAAATGCAGTGTTTTGGCCTCCTGTCATGCGAAAGAGAATTCTCGGTTTTAAAAAGCCTAAGATGATGGTTTTCACCTGCTCGGCTGTCGCCTTCTCCCCGTTTGTTCTTTTATTCATTCGGTGACTACTTCATGGATTCCTCCTCGAGGCCCGAAATGGTTCTAGCTGCTCAGGAAAATGAAGTCACCGCTGCTAAGATGCTCGTTCAGTTGGAGGCACACAGATAGTAAACACGGGCTTAAGGAGCATTTTCGTTTATTAGGTGTCGGGTGCTGTGGCCAACACGAGTGAATTGGGATAGGAAGTCGGGGGAGCTTACCTGGAGTCTGTGTAGAATGGTTGAGGAAGGACTCCTTGCTACGGTGGCATTTGTGCAGCTACAATAGAGGCAGAGAAACGAGTTGGGCAGCTATGTAGGGAAGGGCTTTCTAGATAGAGACAACATCATGGACTTGTTCCTGAGTGCTGGGTACACTCAAGATGCATAGGAGCAGCATGGCCTCTGTGGAATAAAGGATAACAGAAGATGACAGAAGATGAGGCCTTATGTGACAACGTAGACCTTTTGTTTGATTTAATTAGGATTTTGAAATTGGACTGAGATAATTCATTTATTCTGCATAGCTTTGGTAGCCAGCCACCTATACCATGTAAAACCAGAACTTGTCTTACCTCAGGAAATCCCTGCGGGTCACATCCCAGCAGTTCGAGTCTATCATTGTTCTAGAATCAGGTAGGACGATGTTTCTGAATTTGAACTTTTTCACTCCGCGTGATGTCATAGAGACATGCCCATGTCTCATTGGCACAGAGTCCTCATCTGTATGTGACTCTGTCCTAATTCATTTGATTCATCTTTAGGTTGTTTCCTGCTTGGGGTTATCTTAAATAGAGCTGCTATGAACATTCGCTAGCACATTTTCTTGGTGACTATTGTTTCCATCGCTCCCCTTGGTGTACACCTTGCAATAATGTGTTCCATCGCAGAGTGACCCGTCTGGTCCCAAGTGGTGGTACTGTATGGAGTATACTCCCATCGTCAGAATGAGATAGGAATTTTGTTCCACAAGCTGGTGGACATTTGGCTCTGCTTAGTGGGTTTGACATATACCTCACCATATACCTCACTCCACACCCCAATACCAAAGATTGAACCCAGGGCCTTGTGCATGCCAGACAAGTGTGCTGTCACTAAGCTACAACCCCACTGTTCACCATAAGTTTTTAAAATGCTTTATTAATTTTTATATTGGTGTTTTGCCTGCCTGCATGTCTGTGTGAGGGAGCTGGATCCCCTGGAACTGGAAACTACAGACAACTGTGAGCTGCCGTGTGGGTGCTGGGAATTGAACCCAGGTCCTCTGGAAGAGCAGCCAGTGCTCTTAACCGCTGAGCCATCTCTCCAGCCCTGTTCATTGTACTTCACTGCTGACTTCTCACGTTGAACAGAGTGTCACCAGCTTCTTAGCATCTGCAGTCTTTTGAAAACTCATTTTGTATGTGTGCATATGCACATGCCACAGCCTTTGCCGGGAAGTCAGAGGACAGCGTTCTCTTCCTCCATCACGTGAATCTAAGGATTGAACTCAGATCCTCAGGTTTGGTTGGTGGCAAGCACCTTTATCTGCCGAACCATCTTGCTGGCCCCCCACATGCTCTTTTTTTAGTGCAGTGTTTGTTCACGTGGTTTGTCCTGGCTTTTAACCTGGGCTGTCTCTTGACTGTAGGGCTTTTCCAGGGGTCGTTTAACAAGTCTGCATCTATTTCCCCATTGTCTGCCTGATAAGATTTGGGATGGCAAATCTCCAGGCATACCTGGGAGGGATTAAACAACCTCTGTGCAGGCCTGTGAGAAATTATACAGATTAGATTAACTAAAGGGGGGAGGGGACACGCTGAAATTGGGCAGCCCCGTTCTCTAGGTTTGGGTCCTGGATTGGATAACAAGGAGAAAGGGGGCTCAGTACAAGTGCCTGTTCCTCTCTGCTTCCTGTTTGGGAATGTGACATGCCCAGCTGCCTCTAGCTTCTGCCTCCTGTGCACCCTCCCCTTGACAGAATGTATCCTGATCTGTGAGCCAGAACAAACCCTTCTCTACTGAGTCTCTCTCGTCAAGCTTACTTTATCAAAACAACAGGAAGACAAGCAAAGATACCATCTTTCTCTGTATGTTATATGTGCAATGTTGCGTAAATAAAATGATTAGGCATGTAAAATTTACTTATATATAACTGTATATAATATATATTTTCTCTTGCCTTCCATATACATACCACTATAGTGTTCCTTTTTGAAGGGCAGAAATTTTCATTGAAATGCAATCTGACTTACAATCTCCTATGATTAGGGCTTTTTGTCTTGTGATGTGTGCATACTTGTTAGTGTGTGGGTGTGTAAACAGGTACATGTGAGCACATACGCCTGTGGAGGCTGGGGTTGTCATCGGCCGTGTTTCCTGTATCACTGTTCACCCCTATCTTTTGAGACAGTCTCTCCCTGAACTTAAAGCTCATTGATTCAGCTGCACTGTCTGGCCAGTGAGGTTGATAGCTGTGCCCAATTCTGCTCCCCAGTCCTGGGGTTACAGGAGCACATTATCACTCCTGGCTTTTTACATGGGTTCTGGGAGCTGAAATCCAGATCCCTGTACTTGCATTGCAGGAACTCTACAGACTGGGAGAGGCCTGATTAGTGCTTTTTATGTACTGTGTATAGTTATTTTGGACTCCATAATCATAAAAGTATTTTCTTCTATGACTGTTCCAGTCTTACTGTTTTGGTTTAGTTCTAAAGCCCAAACTTGCATTTATTTTTGCGAATGCGGGAATGTAGGGAAAGATGTAGATATCCAATTCCTTATCAATGACTCAAAACATTGCATCTTTGCTGAATTATGTTGGCAGAGTGATATCCATCACAGTCAAATAGTGACAGTGACAAAAACACAAAACATCTTTCTCTAAGTTCTAGTCTGCTGCTGGAGAGCCTTCAGACTTTCTTAAGGCAATGGATGCTTTTTGTCTTGCACTTGTGTTTGTATGGAATAAATGGGTGCACACATGTGTGTGGGAGGGCATGCTCTCCTGTGCAGTAGCCTGTAAAAGGTTGAGGTTAAACTCATATGTTATCTTGTTCACTCTCCATTTTTTTTCTATTTGAGACAAAGTGTCTCATTAGTTGACCCGGAGCTCACCAACTGGCTTGACCGGCTGGCCATCAAGTCCTGGGGATCCACCTGTCTCTGCCCCCCAGTTGCTGGTGTTAGAGGGACTCATGACCACAGCTGGCTCCTTATAAGGTTGCTAGGGAATCCAAACTCCGGCCCTCTTTCTTGTGCCACAAGCATCCTATGCATCTTCCTAGCCCCTCTGTGCCACAAGCATCCTATGCATCTTCCTAGCCCCTCTGTGCCACAAGCATCCTATGC
>NC_022031.1:50651661-50687127 GCF_000317375.1 Microtus ochrogaster
CATCTTCCTAGCCCCTCTGTGCCACAAGCATCCTATGCATCTTCCTAGCCCCTCTGTGCCACAAGCATCCTATGCATCTTCCTAGCCCCTCTGTGTGCATTTTGAGAAGACATATATCCCACGCCCACACTTTCAGTGCCTTGCTTGTCTTTCTCTCCTCATCTTCAGCACCTAGCACAAGGCTCAGAACCCTTTTAAAACTCAGTGGAAGAATGAACATCTGAATTCTAGCAAATGTCTAAGTCTGCTCTTCCCCCTTAGCACGCGATGTCCTCCTTTGTCTCTGTTCTACAGGGGTCTCCCACAAACTTGACTGCTTCCATTTGGGCTCGTAAGTCATGGATTAACGGGGAGTTTATAATACGCACGAAGGATTATATATTCCTTTGACCCAGGCCACATAACCATATGCTGAGCCCTTGTATGGTTAACTTTGCTTCTATTTTTGATTTATGCTTGTCATATTTGGGATAGGGAGGATTTAAAAAGCATCCGTGGACGGCAGAGGAATAGTGTCTGGAACACAGCCCTGCTGGAGCTCGTCCAGCTTCCCAGAAAGACTTCGAACAAGAGGCAATAGGAAGCTCGGAACTGAATGAAAACCACAACGTCACACAGAACATGATCTTGAAGGAAGAGCAGAGCTGGGAGGTGCGGCAAAGAGAGACAAGAGAGTGCCTCCCTGTCTCCTATATCGATGCGGCCGCTTCCTTATAAGACAACTAAATGCTGTCTCCCTCCCGCCCTCATTTCCCTATCTACCAGAAATTCCCCTAAACAAGAGCAAAAGAAAGGGGCTGGTTTTGCCTCTCCCATAACTGCATCCTGGGGAGTGTGGTTCCCTCTGTGCGGCAGATAGATGGGTCTAAGAAGTAAGGTCTGTGGCAGAGTGTCTGCACTCTCCTGTAGTCGTTACTCACCTGGGTTGAGTCAAGAGGCTCCAAGAGCTCAGGCTGCACTAAATCTGAAGCCTGGGTAGTGGCCGTCCCTTCATCTGCCCTCCAGCTGGGGCTGTGAGGTCATCGCACAAGCACAAGATTGACAGCGAAAGTGCCAACCCCCTCCTGAGTGTGACTGCTGCACTGTTTGTGACGCACACTGGGCAGAGCTGACTTTCTTTAAAAAATGACATTGAAAGACAAAACTGTGCAAATGACCACAGCTCTTTGAATTAATGGATAATGAGCTGCAGAAATCTGTTGTAGAAGCAAGAAGGGGAAAAATGGAAATGCACAGGATTCTCAATATCTTTTGAGATGTAAGCCCTTTTTGATGGAAACGGGCACTTTCTACCTTGCACACTAATTATGATTATGAATAGTAGAGATTTTCCCCAGGTTTGAGAATTGAACTCAGGAACTTGGTTTATTAGGCAAATGATCTATCACTGAGCTACATCCCCTACCCCTAACTGTAATTCCTCTATGTGTGTGTTCCTGTATACATGTGCATGCGTATGTTCACGTACACGCATGTGGAGGCCATAGGGCAGTCTTGTATGTGTTCCTCAGACACTGCCACCTAGGGGTTATTTGTTTGTTTCTGAGGCAGGGTCTCTTACATGACTTGGAATTTGCTGGAACTAGGCTAGGCTGGCAAGTTAGTAAGTCAGGAAGTCTCAGGGGTCCGCCTGTCTCCACCTCCCCAGGGCTTTGATTGCAAATGTGTGCTGCTTTGTCTGGCTTTTTATGGGGTGCTTGGGGATCCGAACTCAGGTCCTCACGCTTGCAGAGCAAGCCCTTCACCCACTGAGCCATCTCCCCAGCCCCTGACCATGACATTCCCGGTACAGATCCACATGCTCATCTGCACATGCGCTTTGACAGGAAGGGACAAATCTTGTTTGTATTTCTGTTTCCAACACTGAGACTTAGCATATTGCTTGTCGTAAGAACTCAGCGACGATGACTGTACAATTCTGGCAAATGACAAAGCTCATTCTTTACTGTCCTTGATCGGTGAGTGTGTTCTTTTAGCTCTGCACGGCCTTGGTAAAAGCAGCCATGGAAAACTACAAGGACATAGGGGTGGGGAAAGAAACCTGGTGAGGGGACAATGGAAATGCAAAATTCCATCAGCCCCAAAGCCGGAAACCCAGGAGCAGAAGTAAAATTCTCAGCAGACAGTAAATAACAGCAAAGCTGAACACGGGGATTAGATGATTATTGGAAAAAATAAATTGAAAAACCAAAAAAAAAAAAACTTTCCCTCAGAATGTGCGGGGAAAGGGAAAGCATACATGAATGACAGAGTGATATTGTTGGCTTTAAAGAGCAATGATTGTAATTCCTACCTAATCATAGACATTCCAAGCTGCTAAGAATAATTGGAGTGGGAATCCTGATAAAGGCTGTTCTAAAGCACAGAGCATGTTTCTCACAACCCTGACAATAACTAGAATAAAGAACACGGTTGTGCCAGTCACAGAACCACTGCGTAGTTGCTCAGGTTGGTCACGTCTGCTTCAGCTTCTGGCTGCTTGGAAGCAGAGTTTGTCAGCAGGTTGACAGGTCTCTGCTAACCTCGCCGTTTATGAGTTCATGAATACTTTGAAGGCCAGAGGAGCTGAGCTCACGACTGACCATGTTAGCATCTCATCGGAGATAGATAGAGGACATGTTGGTTGGAGTCTCCCTCTTCCCCATAAATCTTTACTGTTCCTTAATGCCCCTTGCTGCAGTGAAGTCATGGACTCCGGGATGTTCTGAGCATGAGCCATGCCCTCACAGGAGCATCAGGACCTCAGTCTCTGGGACGCTACCTGCTCTGGTCCTCGCTGAAAAGTTCTGAGTTTAGGGTTCAAGAAGATGACAGGTCTGGCTGGAGGGATGGCTCAGAGGTTAAGAGGCTGCTTTTCCAGAGGTCCTAAGTTCAGTTCCCAGCAACCACATGGTGATTCACAACCATCTGTAATGAGATCTGGTTCTCTCTTCTGGCCTGCATGCAGAACAAATATGATAAACAAACAAACAAACAAATAAATAAATAAATCTTTTATAAAAAGAAGGTGGCAGGTCCATATCATGTGCACATCACCATGACCAGTGATGGAGCATGTAGTCCTGTGATGGAGCGTGTAGTCCTGTGATGGAGCATGTAGTCCAGGGATAGTCCAATGATGGAGCATGTAGTCCAGTGATGGAATATGTAATTCAGTGATGGAGCATGTAGTCTGGTGATGGAGCGCGTAGTCCAGTCCAGTGATGGAGAGTGTAGTCTAAGCCTCTTACTTGGCTGATGAGATACTGCCTCAATTCCCTCCTTCCTGGAACTCTGATTTCACCTCTAGTGGAGTACGTGTGTTATATACATGTACATGTTATACACATACATGTTATACACATATATACACACTCAACCCCAAGGAGGGCCAGAGTAAGTGTCAGAGTCTCCACTGCTGACACCCTCCCCAGCCTCAGTACCACTTAGGTGTGCTACACTTTGCTCAGCTATCAGATCATTTTAGGTTGTGTGTGTGTTCATGTTGGTGCTCATGTGTGAGGCAGCCTGAGGTCAATGTCAGGGCTCATCAGTTCTTCCACCTTCGTTTTAGAGATAGGGTTTCCAGCAGGCCTGAAGCTTGCCAATTTACTAGGCAATTTGGCCCGTGAGCCCCAGGGATCCCCCTGTCTCAGATTCTCCAGAACTGGGATTACAAACTTGCTCTGCTTGCTTGGATTTTCACATGGGTGTTGGGGAATCTGAGCTCAGCACCTCACATTTGTGTGGGAGGATTTAAACACTGAACCATCTCCTTACCCTAAGCTACTAGAGTTTTAGCAATAATAGAAACAGGTAAAAATCTTCCAATCGTGAGCAGTGCACACATTGAGATGACTATTAGCCCGCGGTAATGAATCCTAACGCTCTTCCTCGCAGACTTCCAGGGGCAGCAGTCAGGCCCCTTGGCTTCTGCAATTGATTTACACGGCTGTCTAAATTGCCCCATCAGTGACCGCACTGTACTCTGGCTCTGGGTTTCATACATTCAGAGGCCAGAACACGGTTTATTTTTGTTGTGGCTCCATCCAACACAGTGTAGGAAAGCCAGCTGCCCACATCTAGTTAAAAGGTAAAATGTGGGCTTTTACCATCCCGAGACACTCACTGCTCTGAGTTACAGTCTGCGCTTTGTTCCCCTGGAGCTGCATGGAGTATGCTGGGATCCTTGCCAAGGGGTGCCGCTCCCTCCCTGAAGGCTTTGCAGCCTGAGGGAACCCTTCAGGCAGCTTCACAGGCCTGACTGGCCTTCCCTTATAAGGAGTTCTTCCTTAGGTAAAAGGGCAGGACAGCTACTTACAGTGTCACCAGCAGGGAACAAATGACAGTGTCAAGTCCCCTGGGATCTCAGTCCCAGGAAGTCCTATCTGCTTAACCTCTTGTTCTAGGACCTGCTCCCTGATAATGGATTTGAGATGCCAACAGGCTGTGAGGGCAATTGGTGCCACTTAGAAACACTGGCCAGATAGTTCCATGGGATGAAGGAATGTGTCCCCCACCCCAGCAAGTCAGTTACTCAGAACAGTGCATAAGAAGTAGAAAAAAAAGGAGCAATGTGTAAGCTACAAAATAACACGTTTATATTTAATCATTTAATTCAATTCAATTTTAAAGTCAGAGTTAACAGGCTATATTATATATAATTAATTAAATTGATTATTATTGATGAATAATTATGAGAACCCTGCGGAAGTGTTCTCACACTCAGAAAATCTACCTGAGGAAGGGATATCAAACCTTTTAACGTTGTGACATAATGTCCTTTACAAAGTTACCAAAAAAACACAAACAAATTTTAAATACTGTTACAAGCAGAGTTTACAATTACCTTCCCCCACATTTTGCCTCTGGGCCTCAGGTTGGATACGCTGGTGTTTTATGAATACAGTCTCCCTTATCATATCAACCTGATTTGATAATATGATTTTTAATTTGCGTTTTGTAGATGATGAAACAAGGGCGGGGAGAGATTAATACTCATGCCCAACGTGGCACAGCTAGTTTGTGCACACTTAGAACTTGACCCTATCCAGCCTGGGTCTAGGAGGACATTTTGTTTGTTTGATTTTTGAGGCAGGGTCTTTCTATGTAGCTCTGACTGGCCTGGAACTCACTGCGTTGATCAGCCTGGCCTCGAACTCACAGAGGTCGCCTGCCTCTGCCTCCCAAGTGCTGGGATTAAAGGCGTGCGCCACCATCCCAGGCTTCTCATAGGATCTGTAAGTGGCACAAATGAAAGGGGGCCACAGCATGCCAGAGATGGCAGAAGGATGACCAAAGCAAATCCTGGGGACTGGGAAGCAGTCCAGTAAGACGGGCATACATATGAGGACAGAGAAAACGCTGGAAACACGAGCTGCCGTTGACTAGGGAAGAGGCTTGAACCGGGTGTGGCTGCACCGTTACTGCCACTACTGCTAGTGAGAGCCAGGACTTTTTCCTGCCGAGAATATTAATTTTCTTACTGACTGAGAATCTCATACATACGCATAGTATATTTTGATCAAGTCCACCCCCTATTCTTTCCCTTTCGATTCAAACTCTGTGTCACCACTCTTTCCTCCCAATTTCATGTGTTCTTTTTCTTTTGTACATCCGCAGAGTCCACTTAGTGGTGCTAGCATGGGCATGGGCATGGGCACAGGGCTATCTACGGGAGCGTGGGTAGCCTCCCGGGACTTGGATCCTTGAAGATAACCCGGTTCCCCTCTCCAAACAGCCATCAGTTGCCCATAGCTTCTTAGCCAGCAGAGGGACTTCCTGACCCTCACCCCTCCACGCTGGGCTTTTGTCTGGCTTGGTCTTACTCAGGTTTTGTGCACGCTGTCACAGACACAGAGTTCAGAGGTGCAACTGACCTGCTGTGTGGGAAAAAAATGCTGTCCTGCATAGTCATGCACTGCCTCTCTCTCCCAATCTCTTCCCCACCTCTTCTTCAGTGGCCCCTGCCTGAGCCTTTGTGGGGAGAACATGCAATATAGACGTTCTGTTTAGGGGAGGGGGCTCTGCAATCTCTTATGCTTTGCACAGCGACTAATTGTGGGTCTCTGTTAATCACCATCCTCTAGGACAAACAAAATCTCTCTGTTGAGGACTGAGAGACACGCTTACCTAAGGGTATAATTGTAAGTATTTGGCTTTAATAGCATGTCTATTTTGACAGAATAGTAGCAGTACTTTCTCCCCCAGGTCTTGACCTACCAAGCCTCAGGATCTTGGCCCATTAACAGGGAAAAGTCAAGACATTTCATCATTGTTCCTCACAGTGTCCTTCTTAGGCAGGTGCCCTTGCCTTATGAGTGGCCGACAGCAAGTCACACCACCGGTGGGATTCCCAGTGACTATCTCCGCTAAGGAGACCCTTACTGTCCATCCTTCTAAAGTGGGTGTTTCCCTCTGGAAATGCTATGCAAAGTGTATTCTGTTCTGTTTCTGGAAATGGCTGGCAGCTCCGCCTCAGGGGTTGTGAAGAACTGGTCTAAAATCTGTGTAGAATCGGAAGATGAACATAAGCATTTAACGGTCCTTCCTGCTGGCCTTTGTGTGCTGTATAGCAGCATCTGCGAGCGGGATGCACCATCAGCCACGGTTTCGCTAACGCTGTGCGTGTGAGCAGGGGGGTCAGCAAATCCTGTGGCCCCATTGTCTCGAAGAACACCAGCTGCCGAGCTGTTCCCTTGACCAGTTTTACCCAAATGTTTACCAGCCGAAAGTCATTTTCATGCCGTGGAAGCTGATGGTCATCTTGGCGTTTCCATCTTTAATTTCTCCCAGCACGCTCGTTTGATGAATCGTGGGGTGAAGTAGATCGTGTCTCTGTGCTTTAACTGAATAGCCAGAGGAAAGAGGGAGACAGCATTTGATCAGTGGTGTGTGCCCAACTCCTGCTCTTCCCTTTTGGGCTGGGAACTGAGCTGCCCGTCTGCATGGTGCACGCCACCAGCCCAGCTTCTTATTCTCCTTCAGGGCAGGGTCACCATGCACTAAGGAAGAAGACAAAAAAGGGGTAAGAGGAAGGCTACAAGATGCCAAGCCCAGATGGCCTTTGCTCTCCTGCTCTCTTTTCTCCTCCTCCTCCCTTCCCTCTTTTTTTTTCTTTCAGGTATATGTTTTCTGTATGCCCAGGTGTGTGTGGAGGTCAGAGGCTGATATTAGGCTCATTCTTAATCACCGTCTGAATTTTTTGAGACGGACTCTCTCACCGGGCCTGGAGCTTACTGATTTAGCTGAAATGTCTGTCTGTGGAGCCCCAGGGAGCTTTACTCTTTGGTGGGGATTTGCTGACCTCTGCTCGTACAAGCAGCATTTAGCAAAACCACAGCTGATGGTGTATCCAGGGATTACAGGTGTGTGCCATTGTGGCGCCACCCACACCTGGCTTTTTATATGGACGCTTTTGAATTAAGTCCTCTGTGCGATTACTGTACTGACTGAACCATCTCCTCAACCCACGGTTGTGTTTTCTACCTTGGTCAAATGCTTGGTGCTGACGCAGTCGTATTAGAAGCAGGATAGCGGCGTTGTGCGTAGGTCATTTTGTCATCATGCTGACTGTTGCCTATTTATGCTCTGGAAAAGGATTATGCATAGATACATAATTTACGTAATTTTGCAAAAGCCACATAAAGAAATTTCACTAGAGGGAAAAAAGTCATTCAAGACCAAGGTGGCCAACCAGGAGAGATAAAATTCATCTTCCTCTCACTCCCAGCTCTGTCCTAGGCCATGTGGACATAGGCTCCCCTAAGCTAGCCTAGATGAACCAGCCGGGCTCCCTGAGAGAGGGGTAGTTGATGCAGGAGCGACAGACATGTAGACATTGTTTTTAAATGTCAACAACCAATTTTGTGTTAAAACCTTATTGTGTTTATTTGTTTGTGGAAGGCAGCATCTTTCTATACAGCCCAAACTGGCCTCAAATTTATGATGATCCTCCTGTCTCATCTCCTAAGTGCCAGGATGAGAAGCGTGCGCCATCAGGCCTAGCTTATGCTCCATTTTTGAAAGACATAGTTTGCTCTTCCATTCTAAAAGGAAACCTGTATCGTGGCCACTGATTTCCCATCTCTGAGCTACAAAGTTTATGCTGAGGGTTTCAAACAATAAACAATCCAAGACAAAAGCCAACGCAACCAGGGATGCTTATGTCTCAGAAACCAATGCAGCCAGGGATGCTTGCGTCTCCACCGCGTCCTTGCTTCTGCCTCTTGCTTAGCCAATTATACCATCTACTTAAGGTGTAAAGTTCATGTGCATATTTTGAAATACACCAACCAGAAAGTCCTGAATTTTGCAGGCAGTTCTGCTTCATTTGTTCTCGAAGGCTTTTCCGTGCATAGTGTACCCCCCAAAAAGGTCTGAAAACTGTAGGGGACCCCAGGAATTCAGGTGTGAGCAAGACTATTCCTGGTTTTGCATTTTCCTTCCATATCCATGGGCGAGGGGGCCACTTTAATACTCAGTTATTCAAATGTGTATTCATTCTGGAAACAGTTTAAGGATGTTTCCATTGAAACCAGATGCGGCCTCCATAGACAGGGGCCCCCATTTCAGTGGCTTTTACAGCTTTTACTACTTCTTGAGTGTTCTCAGTAAGGTCTTTGTTTCACTCAAGTGCACAAAGAATGTGTCTTTTGTTTGTTTTTCTTTGCCCTTAGGACTGGCCAGTCTCTGGAGGGAACCCCTGGCCATGCTGTGATTTGGCTAGTCGCCTTTTGGTTTTGCTTCTGGAAGTCACACCCACACACAGTGGTCCAGGGTTTCATAGTGGCCACGTGCCTGGGCCTCTCCAAGCCTTTTTCTCCTCCCTCATGTGGTTGAGATTTTGCAGTGTTCTGAGCTAATGCTTCCAAACAGAGAGGTCGGAGTCCTGCAGGAAACCCAGCAAGATGAAGCTAGGATTTCTAAGGAGCGTGGAACTCTTCTAAAATGTTATCAGGATCCAAAGCTTTTCTTTCTAAGCTGAATTGAATCCACAGCCAGGTAAAGAGCCGGAAGAGTTGTTGGCTCAGAGGGCTACAGCCCTCTGGTCTGAGGGAATGTGTGGAGAACTGGGTGTCCTTGATCTGAGCTCTTGACAGTTGAACACGTAGGAGGACGTTAAGAGAAGTTAAACAGCAGCAGAAAGTCTCCTAAGGAACCCTGTCCACTCACGCTTTCGTTTGGGTTGATGGTTCTTTGTATTTATTCAGAAGAGATTTTTTTTTTTGAATACCTAATTCATACTAACCAGACTAAGTAGCGAGCAAAATTCCTCCATGGTTTCTACTTTATGTTTCTGCTTGAGTTCCTGCTCTGGCCTACCCCAGTAATGCTCTGTGACCTGAATGGGTAAGCCAGATAAAACCTTTCCCGGAGTTGCTTTCGGTCAGAGTTTTATCACAGAAGCAGAAAGGTGACTAGAATAAGCAGGAAGAAGCTAGACGATGACCTGATATGGAACGAGGGGAAAGGAGATGACAAAAATACTCCAACCATAGAAATGAACTATCCACAAGTGGGGGGGATAGAGGAGCACCCTGCACAGTACCAGAAGGGCAAAGCTGAGCGGGGCCATGGAAACTGCTGTCAGGTATTCCAGGAGCTTGATCCTAGCATTAAGGACATGGGGGTTTTCTGCTGAGGCCAAGAGGAGGACTTGAAGGCAAAACAATGCCCAGAATTCCCTCATTTGTAGAAGGGTCACCCTGATTGCAATGGGACAGACAGACTGAGGACAGTGCCACCTTAGAGGCAGCAGAGTGGTGGCGCAACTGTGTGGATCTACTTGAGAGACGAGAAGATCCTGAAACCCAAGTAGTGGGGAAAGCAAACGCCCAACCTCAGGAGATGATGGGGCTAGGCCGTGACATCTTTTAACATCTGTTAAATCCTTTTCATCGCTGAAAAAACAACAGCTTCCAAGTCTATATGACTTGAAGAGTGAACTGTACATGGTCTAGAGTGTATGGGTCAAATCCCACATGATACGCAGACAAGTGTGTAAAGACATGCACACATGTCTTGATAATCTCACAATCATGGTTCCATCTCTGTACTAATCCTGCAAAATGAAGTGTCTTTGGGAGGCAGGGGCTAGTTTCTGGAGGGAGTCACGATGGGTGGGCCTTTGAAGATGGTATGTGCACCTGGTTCCAGGAGAGCTCTTCTGCTTCCCTGGTCATCAAAATATGAGGACCCTCGACATGTTCCTGCTGCCATGCGTGCCCCACTGGCTTCCCTACTGGGATAGACCAGAGCCATCCGAAACCAGGAGCCCAGACAGACTCTTCCTCTTGCAAGCTTTCTGCTTGGTGTTTGTCGACAGTGATAAAAATAAAAGTAATTAACACAGGAAGGCCAGTCCAAAACTTGTTTATTTCTGGCTAAGGCTGAAGTTTATCCATCCTCCATGTGAATACAGAGAACGGGTCTCATATTCCACAACTTGACTCAGATTGTCACTTGGGATTTCCAAGACAAAACACGAGAGCTGACATCTGTGTTCCTGACTCTTTGACTCAGACTGTATGCTCGTTGTAGCGGAGCTTATCACTTCTTCGAGGAGAGAAATTAGGATGCACTCACCTGAATGGAGCCACGGAGATCCTGTTGGTTAGAACTGAGGTCTATGAGAGACGGGGAGGCTGTAGTATCCCGTGGTGACGGAGCAGCTATGTGGATGGTCCTAAACCATTCGGCTCTGCTCCACTAAGTAGAGGGAAGGGAAAGTAGGGTGTATTCTTCCTCCGCTTGTCCTAAGTGTCCTCTTTCCTGCTGTCAAAAAAAATTGTATCCTACAAAAGCAGCGGGTCGGTTTGACCTGTTCATTATTTGAGTCTGTTCTCTGTTCTCTGTAGATCTGTAAACTCTCTTCCCACCCTCAGGCTATATAGTCCTGTTTTGCTTAGGTATGGAACTTTCCTGAGACTTTTTTGTGGAATATGAATTCTAACTGTAATTAATTTTATCCAACAAATTGGATATATTTGCCACTGATGGGAACTGCGACTTTTATCCTATGGCTCTAAAACACATTTGTTTGTTGTTTTATAATTTCATATGACTTAAGATGTAGTTAGCTTTTAGTAATTTTGAATACCTTCATATGGTCTAAATATTTAGGGGCAAAGGCTGTATGAATCTCATACTTGACATCTTTTCTCATAATCAATGGATGGTTGAATTTCTAATTACCAGGACTGAAATAAAAACTATTTGATGTCTGGCGTCCCCTGCCACACACGAAGTACCCCTTGGTTTCCAACATTGTAGTCTCCCACAAACACAAAGTTCTTCATAAAAATCTAAAAGCAAAAAGAGAGGCGGCGTGGTCCCATCCAGAGCTCCAGGTGTGCACTCTACAGCTCAAAGGACTGTCACACAGCGAATTTTAGAAAGGGGTCCTGAGTTTTACAGTCTGTAAATCTGTAAGCTGTGTGTGTAGTGACCCCGGAGAGGGAACCCTTTATCCTCATCCCACTCAACCATCAAATGAACAAAAACCAGGGAGCCAACCCAGGGGCTCCTAGAGCCTGTAGAACTTAGAAACCAACCTCATTGTTTTACAAAAACTCACACCAAGGTTCATAAATACAGGAATGGTATATGACCACAAAACTTAGCAATAAAACAAGGGATGGAGCCCAGACTGCTCTCTTTCCCCGTGATTTAGCTTTTATTCATTTAAAATTTGTTTTGGAATATGTGACATAGTCATATAACTCAAAATTTAAAGGCACAAAAGTCACATACAAGTGTCTCTTCCCATCCCTACCTCTTTGCCTCTCTTCTATTCCCGTAAGTCCACTCTGGTCCCGGTTGCTGGCATCCCTTTCTGGAAGTGATCCCAGTGTATCAAGCAAATACACACACTTACTCTCCATCATTGCCTGCATCACTACTTTGCCGTGACTAAACATCCAATAAAAACAACTTGTGGGAGAAAGTGGTTGTTTTGGCTCAGAGTACAAAGGGGTACAGCCCACTGATGTAGAGAGGAGACATGGTCCTACCTACCAGGAAAAGAGAAAGGGTCAGCCAGGGCTCAGCCCACTTTCTCCTTCTTATATTTTCATTGAATCTGAGACCCCACCAAGCCTGTGGGACAATGCTGCTCACTTCCAGGGTGGGTCATTCCTTCTCAGCTAAAACTCTCTGGAAATGCTGTCCCAGACACATCCAAAGAGGTGATCCCAGAAGTAGCTGGGTTTCTTATACCCTCATCCCAGAAGTAGCTGGGTTTCCTATACCCTCATCCTAGAAGTAGCTGGGTTTCCTATACCCTCATCCCAGAAGTAGCTGGGTTTCCTATACCTTACTAGCAAACGTGGTAAGCTTTGCTGGCCCAATAAGTGCAAGATGGTGCTGTTTCCGTCTGACCTTCCTAACATAGGCAGTGTTACCATCTTCTCATGGTTCAGTTTGTAGCTTCCGTTTTGCATTCTAGCTGTTCTTTTTCCTTGCTTGTTTTTCCCCTTCCTGTATTGTTGATCTGCTACTGATTCAGAAAAAGGAAACTAACTCATTGATTATAGTAAAAATTAGTATCTCTTTTGTAGATCTAAAAGCAACTTTTTTGCAGAACAGGAGACAAAACCTAGGTTTCCCCCCATGCAAAGCAAGCACTCTATTGTTAAACCCCTCTTTATTTTGAGACAAGGTCTCACTACGTTGCCCATGGTGGCCTTGAACTCCTCTTTAGCCCAGGTCAACCCTGAACTTTCAATTCTTCTTCCTTGGCCTCCAGAGTAGCTGTGGCCACACACCTGCACACCAGGCCTGGCTCCTTTTTCTTTTCCTTCCTAACTTGTGGAATTACCAACAAGTTACCCAACCTAGATTTTTGTAGACCCTGCTCCCATACACTTGAATGTCCTCTAATGACATTGCATTTTCCCCTCATTTCACGGATCGAGAGGACAGTATATAAAGACCGTGTAAAGCCAGCTAGTTCCCTGAGTAACACAAACCAAAACTTAACATTTCAGTATTGATCATCGGCAGGGCAAGATAATGTGAAACGTGAATCGTTCAATTTCTGGCAAATATGTCACTGTATTACAGCTTTTAGAAATAGAAAAATGAGCCAGACATGGTGGCATACATCTGTATCCTGGTATTGAGAAGTAAGGGTTCAAAGCCAACCTCAGCTACAGTATTCAGGGACAGCCTCTGCTAAACAGAGCATTTGAGGCCAACTTGAGCTTCATGGAATTCCACCTCAAACGGCCCAAACAAACAAACAGAAAAATGATCAAAACTGTAACAGATTTTGCAAATCATATATAAAGGTATGTTGGGTTTAATATATTTGTAATTAGTAGAGAAGAGAATGAACGTTGAGGAACTGAGCTCTGTCAAGTCTAGGCGAATGTACCCTCCTCTCTGAAATGCTTCCTGAGTTCCTTGGTTGGATATTTCTCTCGCCTCTGATTGACAGATAACTCTGGCCCTTTAAGGGGACTAGGGAAGTCTGTCTTCCCCTGGAGTTAGTGACATGTAAGGCCGCTCTCAAAAGCACAGCTCCTTTCCTACTTCAAGCACAGATTTTTTTTTTCTAAAAGGAGTTTTAAAAGTTCCAAAACATAGCTTTCTTTCTTTAAAGTTAGAGTTATTTATTCACATATAGTAAAATTTGCTCTTATGAAGCATCTGGGTCACTAGCTGGGAGTCATATCTAGAGGTGCACAGTCACCTCCCAAACCAAGATCCAGAATGATTCTACCTTTGTTTGCCCAGTGTCCCCTTGGGCCTTTGTTGTCAAGCCCCAACCTCCACCCTCAACCCTGCTCAGCCACCAATCTCCTTTCTGCCCCAGTGGCTTTGCAACGTAAGACATTTTCCAGAATGTCTCGTAAGTCATGAATTTTGGAGCTTTGTGTGGCTATTTTTATTCTTTGCCACAGGACTTTCCAATTAAACCCTGGTGAAACAATTCCCCCACTGGCTCTATGGAATTTAGGCTGAGTAGCCTAGCTCATAGAAGTCATGCCAGTGGTTTAGACAGCTGTCACGGGGAGGAGCAAAGAGCAAGGGCAGGGAGGGTGGGGCACCGCAGACATGGAAGCAGAGCAGAAGACAAGCTTTGTATTTATTAGGATAGTCTACTTTGGGGGGGGGGTTGCTTCACACAGAGCATTTTCTAGAGTCCCCATGGCAACCTTAGGATTTGCTGTTGTTCCTCCTCTGCAGGTGAGGAACTATGAGTCTAAGGACTTGGTTCTGGGGGCTGGTTCAGGCTCCGTCTTCCCTTGAGTCCAGTGAAAGTGGTATATGGGGCACAGATCTAAAAGCTATAGAAAAAGAAGCTCCCTTTCTCTCGCCACATTGACCCCAGTGCTGTGCCCTGGATAGTAAGTGTTCATTAACTATTGTTATGTGAACGAACCAAAGACACATCTACCCAACTTTGTGTCCTTCCAAGGCACAAGCGCATGTTTCCTGATCTCATCCTGGGTATTCGTCTTGTTTTTACTGAAGAGACAAATTCAAATCATCTTTGAATTTTCCGTGATCTTGTGTGTGTGTGTGCGTGTGTGTGTGTGTGTGTGTGCGCGCGCATGTGTGTGTGACAGGATGAATTGTCTCAGCACGTTCCATGGAAAAGTGTGAGTGTATTCCACCTTCTCCCTATTGAACTATCATTTGAATGAAGAATATGGATTATGCTCACTCAGGACCGTGCCAGACGCCGGATTCAGCTAATCATTTCTTATTCTGTTCTTTCTCTAGACCACAGGAGTAAGAATCGACATTAAGTCAGATAACTAAATGTGAATGCCTAGCAATAACCGCAATAAATATTTTATGTCTTGGATCTCTTTGGGTATAATTAGATTATGTGTAAGAGAGTGCCGAGATAAATGACAACTTTATATTTAATTCAAAACACAGGTGAATCAATAGGGTTGGACGGCAGATTACTTCTCAAATAACATTATTGCTGTCTAAAAAGCAACTTGTGTTGTTGGAAATGCAGCTGTGACGTTTGAGATACCGGAGCAGATACTTATGTTGGGAATGAGAACAATACGCGTCACTTGGAGGATACTCTGAAATGATGTCTAAGGACAAAGATAAAACTCTGTAAAGGTGGCATTTTGTCGTATGAACTCAGATATACTCTCACAAGGGGATCCTGCTGCTAGGAAATGTCTGGGTTTTGTAGTCTTCATTATTTCTTATATGATTATGCTCTTAATAGCTTTTCTTTTGGCAGTGAGTCTTGGTCCACAGAAGAAGATGGCTTCTGTTCGGCTTCTGCGTCTATGGTGCCCTGCCCGCACCCTTGCTCTTTGCTCTTCCCTGAGACATTTGTCTAAGGAGTCTAGACTGGAAGTCTAAATTCCCATTACCAAAAAAAAAAAAACCCAAGATTTAAGACATATGTATTATGACAGTGGCTAAACAGCGCTTGCTGCTCTTGCAGAAGACTCAGGTTCTGTTCCCAGCTCCCACATGGCAGCTCACTACCAGCTGCGACCTCAGTTCCAGGGCATCAGGTGCCCTCTCTGGCCACTGCAAACACTGCTAACAAATTTAAGCAGTCACTCATACACTAAGAATAAAAATAAATCTTTTCTTTTCCCCTAATGTCTGTGTAACAGTCTGGAACTTCCTAGTAACATTTCGTCTTACAGTATAAGAAAAGTCCGTACATATTAGGACTTATATTGAAATGAACTGGTCACTAGGTGCTCAGTAGCGTATTTGTCACACAGAGCTACAGAGGACAGGTTAGCAACTGGCAAAAAGTCTCAGACATGTCTGTGTGGCAGCAACATGGCTGACTCTGAATTTCATTGCCCCAAGCCAGGCCAGTGGAACTTGCTCACTCTTGGTTAGGAAAGCATTCTATCTTCGAGGATTATAAGATAGAACAGCAAAGAGGAGTCATGATGCATTTTTTTCTTGCTGTGCCAGAGATGCAACCCATGTCGTATGCGTGTTTGGCAAACGCTCCCCCACTGAGCTACATTCCCAGATGAAAAGCAGCTCATTTTAAAGGGGGAACTAGGAGAGCCACATGGAGTATGTGATCTCTTGCCTTGGAAGAGACAGTACTCCTAGGAGCCCTTTTCTTAACGGGTAAGGTTGTGAGGGGACAGGGTCACGAAGGGGACAGGGATGCTAGAGATAACAGCAGAGCAAGCATTAGAATTTTACAGCCCAGGGAGAGTTTGAAGATGGGAAAACATCCCAGGGTGTCAGACAGGCATGTGCCCAAGAGGAGAGAGGACCCAATAGAAAATAGTACTACAACCAATTGACTACAGTATTATTCGGGGAAGGGACCACTTCTGCTGTCTGTTGGTACCCTTGATGTCCCTTGGCTCATAGACACATCGCTCCACTTTCTGTCTCTGTACATGGAGCTGTGTGTCTCCAATCACTCCCTTCTCTCTCTTATAAATAAATCCATTCTTGGGGTTAGGATCCTTCCTGAATTCAGGATCCTTAACTAATTAGATCTTTACCTCCTTAGGTCCATTCACAGATCCTCGTAGTCAGGAATTGGATTATCTTTTGGGGAGCTACTATCTAACTCATTACCATGGTCATTCTTATTATATTCCAAGGTCTTATTGCCGGCTGGGCATGGTGGCCCACTCCGGTGATTTCAGCACTTAGATGGAAGAGGCAGGAGGATGGAATTCTAGACTAGCCTGGTCTGCATAACAATACCCCCCACTTGGAATCCGACTTCTTGTGCATGCAATTAAATGGTTTCTGCATTCAGTCTTCATTTTCAGTAAATTAGTCCATGAATGATCCTTCTGAAATAGGTCATTGCTTACAGTGTCTCCCATTGCCTTTGAAAGAACAATTGGCCTGCTAAGGAGGCTGGGAATGGAGCTCAATGGAGCTTACCTAAGGGCTGCTGTGCTATTTCTTGGAAGCCCATTCCCTCTATAGTTTTTTACAGAACAGTGTGCCTTACAGTGCCCCATACACAAGCATGCTGGCCTTTCCACAGCCCGTTCCCTCTGATGTGTCTGCCCGTGCAGACTCTGAGCTTCCGTTTTCACTGCCTCTCCTTGGAGAAACCTTCCTGCACCGAGCTGCAGCAGCTCCTCCAGGCCCCGCCAACTGACCTCTCCTTCCCTCCCTCCCTCTCTCCCTCCCTCCACATCCCTTGTCACTCAGCGTGTCCATTGTGCCTTAAAAGTCTATCAGTGTGGCTCAATTCTGCAACCCAGATGTCAGTGCGGGAATAGAGATGCTGAGAGAAGTAGGAAGAGATGCGTGAGTGGGCGGCTAGATGAGAGAATGAGATGGCACTCATGAATGGACGGATGGATGGGAGAGGAGGAGATGGGTGGGTGGGTAGGGAACTGGCTGGATGAATGGAGTGGATAGGGTAGGTGGGCGGATGGAAGGATGAATAATGCAACGGGAAAAGAAAACTGAGTCAGGGACCACGTGGAACCACACAGTGAATCCTGAGCTAAAGCGGAACCATGTGTGCTTTGATGCTCTGACTGGTTATAAAGCGAGGGGAGATGTGGCGGCTTCAGGGGCTGCGGCGGCGTTGTGTAAATTACGAACAGCTGTGCTTCTGAACGGCGCTAAACGGGAGATCCAAAGTCGCTGCTGAAAGCTCATGCTCGCTCCCCCAAGACTTCTGGCTCTTCTCGTTTCCCAGTGATCTAAATGAAAGAAGCCCCCTTAGGAGTAGATACTCCATGATTTCTTATTTCAGGGTGACTAGGACTTGCTCAGCTAAGTAGAACCTGTGGATGCCTCGCAGCATCTTAAGAGATGCTGATAAAGTCAGGCTTGACAGGATCAGTAACTAGGGGATAGTTTTTAAAAATGCAAATTCTGGGGTGGAGAGATTGCTCAAACAGCATAGTGCAGCCACACAAGATAGAGGACCTGGGCTTGGGTCCCGAGAACCCACATCAGAAACCACTGCGGCCATGAATGGCTACAATCCCACTGTTGAAGAGGCAAAGACAGGAGGATTTTTGGACCTGCTTGCCAGCCCGTCTAGCTGAATGGGTAAATTCTGGGTTCAGACAGAGATCTTGTCTCAAAACACAAGGTAGAAGATGGTACCTGCTGTCAGTCTTTGGCCTTCACATGTACACACACGGGCACACACACACACACACACACACACACACACACACACAACAAATGTAAATTCTGGCCCTACCATGGGACTTTATAACCACAGACAGTGTGTTAATTCCTCATCTCTGAAGGGGAGTAAAGATTATTTCTCTCCATAGGACCCCAGTGCGTTACTATAGTGATAGAGGAGTTTGGACTGATAAGTGCTTTGCTCGGCATGTCACCTGTAATCACCAACACCCCCATCATGAAAGACATTAGTTGTTCTTAATCCAGACTGAATGATAAAACAAAAGTCACCTAGGAAATTTAAGAACAGAGACTTGTGTAGTGTGGGGAGGGTCTTGGACAGAGGTATAATTCTAAAGCATCCACCGTCGAGAACTGGTGTGCCTTGGCAGGGGTATGGCTCACCTGGAGTGTGGCTGCTTGAAATCCTTGGAAGAGCAGAGAACACCCTCCACCCCTCCCCTCTAGGTCCTGACAACAAAACAAAGAACGACCTCACCTCAGTTCACCCCGGGGATCTAATGAGTTTACAGGGCTTACTTACAGAGCATGGGGTCACCTCCCAACAGCCTCGTTAGAAGTTCTTTATCCAACAGGGATGATGGGGTCCCTATACCCACAGATGAAGCCTCTCTTCCTGGTCTTCCTTAGCCTAGAGATGCTACCGTCATCCCTACGTTCCAGATGATGTGCAATTAGAACAAAATTGCACACAGGTGGCTGGGGCGGAGTGGGGAGCATCTGAACACTCCTGGCCCTCCTCGCTCCTGCTATCTCCGAGGAAAATGTCAACAATCCACAGACCCAGTGTGACAGACCGGCAAAAGCAGTAGGCACCCCTGACCTCATGAAGATGGTGGCGGTGTGTCTGACTAACAGCACCATACAGCAGACGTACATATAAATCGAAGGGGCTCCAGCCCACTGGAGCACGTAGACCTGGCAGGCCTTGCCCTTCTCTCCAATTTCCTCTGCCTTTCTAAAAACCGTTAGATTACATTCCTGAAGCCAATCCCCCAGGTCTGTTCCCTTATTTGGCCTCTCCCTCTTCCTGAAGCTGACTACCAGGGTCCAGCTATCAGAGTTTTGAAGTTCAGCAATCAAAAGCCTCCTTTGGCTCACCCAATTAAAATGCCCAATTAAAATGAAACACCTCATCTTAATACAGGGTTTCTCCTTGTACCTTTATAAACTCTCATTTTCCTGTGTGTCACTTCTGTCTCCTCTCTGTCCAGACACAGTCCTATGTTCCTCTGGGACAGGTATCCTTTGCCCTTCTCCTTCTTCCTCTAGCCCCTTGTCCTGTATCCCTGCCCTCGGTCCCTCTGGGGCAAATAAATCTCCTGAGAACTTGGTATGAGAACTTGGTCTTGGGGTTCTGAGCTGTTACCTTTCCTTTCATGATTCACGCGAGGACTGTCTACCAATGGATTCCGTGTCCTGGATTGCTGAGACTGCATTTGAAACAAGCCTTGAAGTGACTCTTCTGTGCCGTGCACAGGCCTCATCGCAAGCATTAGAACTCTGGTGGGAGAGAAACCCGGGGCCTAAGAGACACAGCCCCTGAGGCCGGGAGTTGGTGTCTGCATAGCTATTGGCTGTGAGAGAGGCCATGTGGCTCTTGATCGTCACCAGATCTGCAACATGCTTGACATAGTAGTGCTCAGCCAGCGCCATGGCTGCTGATCTATTAGTTTCCATGAGTCCTGCACACCGCAGGGTCTGCCCCACAGCCAGACACATGCTCCCCAGGGCACCTCTCAACTCCCAGTATGTAGGGTGCGAAGAGGGAAGTCGGGGATCCAGGCCCAGTTCTGATGCTTCTTACTGGTCAATACCTAAACCCACTGTGCCTGTGGACCCCTCTGTCCATCGGGGGTGATCTCAGGCCCACGACACACACTTGTGCCTTCACACATGTTCGACCTGTGGTGCTCCTGGCTCAACAGACTCACGTCCCCAGGAGCAACACAGTGTGGCACAGAAAGCAGCCTCAGCCTGTATCTGTATAGCTCGATCCCAGGAAGACTCAGGCAGATTCTCTCTGACTTCTCCAATCAGCTCCGTCAATCGTACATTCATGGCCACCCCCTGGAAAGCATTTGAGAAAACTTAACATACTTAGCACTTAGTTCTGCAGACTGTGGGGCTCTGGGTCACCAGTTTTGCCCATAAAAGGGCCATTTGTGCGGCAAGCTGCTGAGCCAATGACTCCCCCAAATGAGAATCGTCGTGTTGTCCCTGTATTTGGCACAAGTCATTTGAATGTTTTCCAAACACCATTAGATGCCAGAGTTTCTGGCCCTTGATTTGGTGCAGGTGTAATGACTCAGAGGCCCAGAGCCAGGTAGGAGGAGAGACAGGTCCACAGGCTCCAAGCCAGCCCTGCATCTTGCTCAGACACTGTAGTTTCTTCATGCAGGCTTCCCTGTGCTCAAGTTGGGAGCAGAGGTGCTCTCCTGTATCTGTTGTCTGGTGTGGTTGTGGTGTATGTGTGTGTGTGTGTGTGTGTGTGTGTGTGTGTGGTGTGGGGGTATGGTGTGGTATGGGGGTGCGTGTATGGTATGGCGGCATATGGTATGTGGAATATGGTGTGGTGAATTATGGGTATATGGTGTGTTTCAGGGTATGGTGTGTGTCGGGAGGTGTAGGGGCTATGTTGTAGGGGTGTGTGGCTATGGTTTGCGGGGGTGTGCAGGGGCATGGTGGTGTGTGTGTATGGGTGTATCGTGTGTTTGGGGTATGATGTGTGGAGGGAGGTATGGGGGTATGGTGTGGTGGGCGTGAGATGTGGAATGAACAACATCATGAATTCACTGCTAATGCAAAGCTGGCGGGATCTTCACTGATGCTCATGTACATAGTGGATTACAGAGACCGACTCTATCTGAGATCCTGTGCCTTGGGTTCCGCTTTACAGTGCTTCAATCCCGAGAGAGTAAACAAAATGAGTTTTCTTTCTTTTTTTTTCTTTTTTAAGAATTAGTACATAATCTCACCTTTCTCCTCATAATTAGAAAAATAAACAATATAGACCTTCTCATGGAGCCCACAGGATAGAAATTACTATGATGGTCAGTTTACGAAAGATGGCATTGGGAGCAGAGAGGCGAGTTACCGTTCTACAAATACGGTGCTGGTATTGAACCCAGAGTTTTCGGGCACCGGCGATTTGAGCCACTTCTTTTTAAAAATTACATTTATATTTATTTATTTATTTATTTATTCATTCATTCATTCATTCATTCATTCATTTACTTGTTTATTTTTAGTCTTTCTCTAGGGATGTGGTGTGGTGGTTGGTAATGGGGTGTGTGTGTGTGTGTGTGTGTGTGTGTGTGTGTGTGTGTATGTGTGTGGTGTTTATGCAGCTCACACGTGGAGGTCAAAGGACAAACTGTGGACCTGCCGAGCAGTCTCTCTGCCCCACACAACTCCTTTTGCATGCAGGCTGCTAGCAAGCTTTCCAAGTGTTTGTGAGGATGCTGGGGCATGCTGGGCCCAGGCTTGTGACAGTCTTATCATCCATGTGTGGAAGCTAGGTTTTCATCAGCTTAACCCAAGCTTGGGTCATCTGGTTAGGAGGGGCCTCAATTAAGAAAACACCTTCATTACACTAGCTTGTTGACAAGTCTGGGGGGCAGGGGGAATTTTCTTGATTAATGATTGGTGAGGGAGGGCCCAGCCCACCGTGGGCAGAGCCACCCCTAGGCAGGTGGTATAGAAAAGCAAGGGGGAAGAAAGCCAGGCAGCAGCGCTCCTCAGTGGCTTCTGCTTCAGTTCCTACCCTGACTTGCCTTCATACTGCGCTACAACTATAAGCTGAAAGAAACCCTTTCCTCCCCAGGTTGCTTTTGGCCATTGTGTTTATTGCAGCAACAGAAACCTAAGACGTCATGTCAACATAGATTGTCTGGTTTACCCTGAAGATACAAATACAGGTTAAACGCCATGCATGTCATTTTCTAAATGATGGAATAAACGTAAGAGACACCGTGCAGTTTCCTGGGGGCTTATACTGCACATTGTAACCCCTCAAGCTGTAGTTTGAACTGCTGCATCCCTGTTGTTCCTGCCATATCTCCTGTAGCTTTCGGAGGGACTTTGGATTCCTATGCCCTGCTGTGCCCTTTCTCCTCCGGGCAAGGGTGAGGCTTCCTGGGATGTCTGGGCGCTGGTTCTATCAGTGCATGTCTGGTCCTTGTCACCCTAATGCCACACACTTCCTAGGAGCCCCTTTTGCTATGGATGGCAGCATCTCTGCAGGCTGCCATCCTTCTGCCCACCGGAACCACAGCTCCAGGGACCTCTTCAGGACCCTCTGCCAGACCTCCCTGCTCATCCTGTGTCCCCCCTCATCTCTGGCAGATAGGTACCCTGCTCCACTCCCTAAGTGGTACCAATGCACAAGACCTGGGTTTGGCCCAGCCACTCAGTGGCTTCCTTTCTCAAACCCCTCCCCTGCTTCTTCTGTCCTGCTATTATGGTCTCTTTGCTGCTTGCCCAATATCCGGGCCAGAGCTGCATCTCAAAGGCTGTCTGATCCCTCAGCCTGAACAACACCCCCCTTAATGTTTGCATCACTCCACCGCCCCCTCCAGTCATGCCTTCCTCCCCCACCTCTTCCCACACAGCAGCCATACCACTCACTCCTTTTCCTGGGCAGAGTTAGCTTCAGAAAATCTCTGAAGACATAGTGAGATCTCTCTGCTTTGGGCCACTAACTCCTTTTCCTGTCTGCAAGTGCAGAAAAGCCACTAATTCCAGCAAAAGAGACAATACGTCATGTAAAATGTGGGCCCAATACACATGCCAAGATGGAGGGAGGGCCGGTGGAAGGGAGGGGAAGGACAGAAGGAAGGGAAGGAAGAAGTTGACTCAGTTGTTGGTTATTTGAGGTCTTATTCCTCAGAAACAACGAGGTATTTCAAAAGGAGGAAGCTAGCTACTCCCACCATTTAGTCTCCCAAAGACATATCCTCCAGCAAGTTCAGCATCTGGTTTGCTAGGGAATGCCACTTCGAAGCCAGGCAGCTGGAAGGCCTCTGTGCCTCAACCTCTACTCAGAGAAAATGAGGACAAGAGCAGGATTGTCTTCCGAGGGATGTTGTGGAGATCACACTAGTTACCAACTGCCGAGCACTTAGCATGGATTCAGGGACATGGTACCGTGCGCATATGAAATTAAAAAGTGTTTTACTTCAGTGCAAAATATTTTATCTAATCTTCAAGCTTTTACTTAGTCTAGAAAAATGCTATTTGCAAACTCAGGTTTTTATTTGCATCAATTTGTCTCTGTCTTACTACAATTCATAAAAACATTAGTTCTGCTCTTGTTAGAGTAAAAGGGCAAATACATGTCTTTGCCCAGCCCACTCCCATGGTCGTCTTCTTATCGAATAGCTGGTTGTTGTAGCTAGAGCTGCTACGTTGTTATATAAATAATGAGATTATCAAGTGTTGGGTTTTCTTGCTCAGAGGGCAAGTGTGAGATCTCGAAGTTGCTCTGAGGTTGGGTAGGGCCGGGGCTGTGAAACCAGACCCCCCCTCCCCTTTGTCACTTGGCTCATTAGGTCACCACCTTGGAAGGATGCTGTCCCCTTATTAGTGAAAAGCCTGCTGCATTTGTTTTGGCTTGAGCAGAGCTAACAGTGCCTTCAGTTCAGTCACAGGCTGTTTTCCTTGGAAGCAGAGAGCCCGATGGTTTTGAATCAAGCTTTGGATTTTGGCTGGAAGTTCCGAACTGGAAGTCAAGTGACTTCACCCAATAGCGGTTGGGAGAGAAGGCTGGGCAAGCCTTTGGAAAGGAGATTTCCAGGGTTGGAAGTTCTTTATAACGGCGCTTAGTGAAGCTGAACAGGACACTGGTTGAGAGAGATACGGAGGAACCATATGATTACCGTGTCAAGGCTGCTCTGGGTTTTATTTAAATGAGCTCTCTTTTTATTTTGCTTTTGTTTCATCCTAGAACAGAAAACAGTTCCAAGCTAATCTTGGGAGGTAAGAGTAGATAGATGTGTTCACTGCTGTGAGGAGCTACAGAGAAAAAGCCAGACGGGGGGACCCAAGTGTTATCACTCATGACACAGGTGACCCGAGGCCTCGGTGGGTGGAAGACAGATACGACATGCAGAGAGAGCTTGGGTATAGAGTTTTTTAGTGAGTATTGAGAGGGTATAAGAGTAAGGGGGGAGAAAGGGAGGGGGACAGAAAAAGGAAAGAGGAAAAAAGAGAGGCAGAGACTGCATCTTCAGGAGGACGGACAGGAGAGAGAGAGAGAGAGAGAGAGAGAGAGAGAGAGAGAGAGAGAGAGAGAGAGAGAGGAGGTGGGAGAGAAGGCACAGAGCAGTTGTCTGGGCAGGGAAGGGGGCATGGAGAGATTGGGAGCAGGCAGAGCTTGTCTCTTAAAGGGACAGGGTACCCAGGTGACAGGGAAGGTCAGCGGAATGATAACCCAAAGACTGGGTGGATAGTAGGTGACAGGAAGTTTTGGCTGGGAGGAAGTCAGTGGAGCAGCCTTCCGAAGGAGCGACTTTGCTGGCTTTTCTTTTCTGCCTTGTGTCTCTCTGCCACTGACTGTTAGTGGGAACAATAATGGACCACAGGTTTAAATAGCTCCCTCACTGACAAACAACCACCATGGTGACTTGTGGGACAAGATCCCGAGAAGATCCCCTCCAAGGCTGTGGCTATGATTTTTAGAGTTCAGAAAGATCGACAAGTGGAGCCATGAATTTGCCAGTGGCCTATTATGCGAGGAATTAGGCGGGATAAGCAACCACTTCTTCCCCAAGGAACAGACAGGCATCGCCCCGAGTGGGTGGGATTTCTGGAGCTCTGTGAAGTTAACAAGAGGAGACTTGGAAAGTTCGGAGAGGGAGGGGGAGGCTGCATTCCAGGCATAGTTCATGGTATGAGAAAGCACCAAATTTGGAGCGGTACAAACAGATGAAGAAGGTGTCAAGTTCTCTGGGGAGGACGAGAGGGTACAAGATGCCAAATATGGGGGGAAACTCTGGCAAGATGCTTAGTTGAGGCTAAAACAGAGGGGAACCATCCTGGCGTCCTGGGAACCTTCCCTCACCTATCTTAACAAAGGGAATGGTATCTCACAAAATATGGAGGCAGAGTTCAGACAGAAAATCGATGCCCGTTCTATGGGAAAGGCTGATCCTATCAAAGAATTGTGGTCCTAGGAAAAGCTACCCTGGGCAATGACTTGTACATTTGCAAAGAAGAGTTAATCGGAGCTGGCTTTGGGGTGAGTGAGAGGTAGGAAATCAGAAAGCAAAGTGGAAAACTGGATGCAAAGAAGAGAAGACACAAAGCAGCAACAGGGGGCTCCCCAGTTCCATCAAGGGTCACCCGTCTTCTAGCCAGTGATGGCTGCACTGCACTCAGTCCTACCCAGATCCTTCTTCTGTACACCCACGCTTGGCAAGCTGCTCCTCCAACAACCGTGGTCGTAATCCAGCAGGGAGTAAGATCAGTTCTTTATCAGAACCTTGGGGACAGATACTGCTCTCCCAGGAAGGATCCAGAGAGCCACAGACTCTCCATTTCCTGACGGGCTGGGTCAGATTTGTGAACTCCTGGTAATCCGAGAATCACTTTCTCCAAAGATCTGGTCTGGTTCCTGCTTATACCTTCCCTAGAAGGGAAAGGCAGGGATGCCTTCCACCGTTAGGTCAACTTAGGTCCTGTACTTAGGGTCTTGGGAAGATTCCCTTGGAGTGCTGGCTCCCTGCCCTTTTGCAGGGAGCTCCCTGGTGCTTTTGGCTCCCCAACAGGCAGCCCGCCTTTGTGTCTACAACTTCTTCTCCCCACCTCCTCGAGTATGCCTTCCCCTCTAGTGGGATAAATTTAGCCCTTGAATGAATGCAGAAAGAACACGTGGAAGCAAGTGCATGCCAAATAGCATTCAAATATAGGCTTGGCACACACACAACGGACCCAGAAGAGATCCAAGATTTTCTGTTTCCTCCCCTGCCGCCTTTCTCTGTTTCTTGCATTGCTTCCTCAGACCACTATAGCCTTTTCTGCATTTCTGTAAGCTAACCAAATGCAGAGGCTACACTGTGGGGCTGTTTGTCTTCAGTTACTTATGACTTAGGGGTCATCCGGGAGTCAAAGGAAGCCCCAGATACCCACAATAATTTCCCTTTTCTGGTTCAGTTCTCTCAGAGACCCATCCAGAACTCAAAGCACCCTTTTTGTCTTATGTAAAGACACAGGCTTCATCCTACTGTGTTGAGCCTATGCACTTGCACAAACATACCCCCAGTAGTCCCTGTATCCCCATGTCCTGGTTAGTTTTTTTGTCAACTTAACACAAGCTAGAGCCATCTGGGAAAAGGAAAGTTCTGTTTGAAAAAAAAGTTTCTATCAGGTTGCATAGAAGCAAGTCTCTGGGGCATCTGATATTGGAGGGCCCAACCTGCTTGGGGCGGTTCCCCTTATGGACAGGTGTGCCTGGGTAGCATAGGAAAGCAAGATGAGCAAGTCATGGGAACCAGACAGTAGCTAGCTTCCATCCACAACGTCTACTTCAGTTCCTGCCTCCAGTCTTGCTCTGTTTGAGCTCCTGCCCTGACTCCCCTTCATGATAGCCCATGTCCTTGGAGTTTGCAATGAAATGAACCCCTTTGTCCCCCAAGTTCCTTTGGTTCATGGTACTTTATCACTGCAAAGAGAGCTAACTGTGGTGCTGACTTTGGCGTCCTGTCTTTCACTCCTACAGTTCCATCAGGAAGTAGATAGGTATTAGGCTATCCCTAGTCCCCGTTGACAAACAGAAATGCTAGCCTTGGTGTGCAGATAGGAGAGCTCAGTCTAGAGCCGTCAGGTGGCGTGGACGCGGTCATACCCAGTGGCAGAGTTGTCATGAGGGCCTGGATTTGAACCTCTCTCTCGTGTTCTTTCTACTCCAGGATGCGCTGGGGAAAAGCAATTTGCCCAGGGTGCTCCACCTGGGAGGGTTGTGCATAGCAAGGAGTGACTTCTGAGGCTGTCTGGTTGACTCGTTCGAATGAAATGGGCACCAGGAGGAGATGGTCTGTTGGTGACGGGCTCAGAGGCTAGGCTGTCTCGAGTTTCACTCTTGTCCCCCAGCCGTCAGGTTGGACAGGGCTGCAGTGGCGAGCCATCATCTGCCCGCTGCCAAGCCTGCAGGAAATCTCTCCCTGGTCAGCCGTGCTGACTGGTAGAATGCACGGGGTATTATGGAATCATGGATAATAATAAAAGTGTCGATGACCACACTACAAAAAGGGATTCCGTGCTGACAGGGCACAGCACGGTCATTGTGCTGGGACAAACCGAACTGGCTTCTAAGCTCTCTGTGAAGCCAGTGACCCAACAGTGTCTAGTGGCATCAGATCACCAGGCTAGGGTAGATCTGACCTTCCCAGAGATTTTTCTAGGTTGTAATTAGTTTCTCCCCAAACCTGGAATCAGCTCTACAGCTGAGCACTTTTAATATGGAGGGATGGGCTCTTTCCCCAAATGCTAAGAAATAACTGTTTTCCCATCTTCTCCTGGGGCTTAGTCTATCACCACTTAAGAATTATCTTCTAGGGCTGGGGATGGATGTAGTTCAGTTGGTAGAATGCTCACCTAGCATACATGAAGTCCTGGACTCAGTCACCAGTACTGTGTAAAACCAGAGAGGGTGTCACACGCCTCTACCCCATTCAGAAGGTAGAGGCAGAAAAAAAAATTAAGTATCTTCTTATTTAGGCTTATTAAATTAACTCACTCCAAAAGACGGCTGTATGTGTATATCAGTCATTAGAGGGAGAATCCAGTAATGAGATTTCTGGGGCTGGTAAGAAAGGTTTATTGGTTAAGAGCACTTCCATCGCTTCCAGGGGACCTGAGTTTGGGTCTCAACATTGACATGATGACTCACAACTGTTCAGTTCCAGGGATTTTGGTATCGTTCCTCTAAAGGTAACTTCATTAGTGTGGTACACAGGCATGCGTGTGTATCAAAACTCATATACACAAGATGAAATAAAAATAATAATAAGTCACCTCTGTTTATTTTAGAAAAGGTACATTAAAATATTTGGATAAAACCAAGTCATTCAGTCAATCCGATCTGTGGGACTGTGAATACAGCAGTAATGCTCAGGCCGAGTCCTTAAGACCCACCCACTGTGGCTCAGGCCGAGTCCTTAAGACCCACCCACTGTGGCTCATCCAAACCCCAGACTTCTGCTACCCCTGCTTCTCACAGCATCCTCACAAGGCGCCCATGGTTCCACCTTGTCTTTACAGCCCGTGTCTATCCTGTGTCACGCCCACCTCCCACTTCCCAATTCTACTTTCCAGAGCTTTTTTTTTTTTTAATTAACAAGCCTGTTCTGAGCCAATTTATAAACACCACAATATTGTCCCCAAGGACACTGTGGTGAGGTATGTGTGGAATGGGTCTTAAACATCCACTACTAATTCCTGTTCACTGTCTTTACACCACCCTCCTCTCTCCAGCAACTCACTGGGTCAAGTGAAAGTGCCATTGTCAAAACCAACCAAGAGAAAAGGAAGTATCCTACCGGATACCAATGGTCATGTCCAGCCAGATGTTCCACCGAATCTGCTGTGCAGAAACCTTGGTCTCTAGTCGTACATAAGTAGCTGTGGACTATTTTACCTCACTCTGGTATTCTGCTTCTTGACCTTTCTCTGTCTTCTTGCTCCGTGGGCACTTCCTGTGTGTTGCTATCATTTTTTATCCACAGAGAAAAACAGTATATCCTTGAAGGCCCATCAGCTTTTCCAAAGTGCTGATAACCACAGGAACCAAGGGGACATCAAACAAACACTGTTTTCCTCCTTTGGATTTTAGGTAACAATCATGTACTTTAAAAAAGTAATATGCTGAGCAGTGGTGGTACACACGTTTTAATCCCAGCATTTAGGAGTCAGAGGCAGGTGGATCTCTGTAAGTTTGAGGGCAGTCTGGTCTACAGAGTGAGCTCCAGGACAGCCAGGGCTGTTGCACAGAGAAACCTTGTCTCAAAAAAAACAGCAAAAAAAAGTTAATATATACTAATTATACAAAGATGCTTAATAATGACATCCCCATGCAGTGATATAATACACTTTCATCGCACACACCCCACATCCTTTCTGTTCTCATTCGCCCTTCCCCCTCTACATCCCCAATAGCCTCCCTTCTCCTTTCTTTTCCTTTTTCTCCTTTAAATCCTACTTATCACATATGCTTTACATGACTGAATCTTCTTAAATGATCTCATGCTAAAGAGAGCCAAGACAGGAGATGCCGACAGGCCTTTCAAATCACTTTTGGGTAAGAAAAGCTTCCAGTTGCTAATAAATTTCACACTCTCAGCTCCTCCTCAACAAGACTTTGACTCTCCTTGAAGGATGGGCTTTGGAAAGCCATGTCACTCTTGGCTTATCGAGCTCCTGTTTCCCCACAGGGAGAATAGTCTGTGCTCATTTGCAGTTCCCAAAGGGCTCTGGTCCTAAAATAGATTCCTGAAATTATTATCATCAAAACATCTATTTGCATATCAACCATTCTGTATTCAGTCTGTGGGGAGCTTTACAGTGCCGCATCTACCAAAGACATCATCCCACCACCTGGAAGACACTTATACAGCACAACTTAATGTCCCAACAAGAGCCAGTACTTTGTGACATGGATTACACACTACTATGAAATATCACTCCGACTTTTAAGTGTTTGGGAGGAAAACAGTAACCAATTCAGCTGTGGCACTAGGCTGTCAAACTCTTGAAATATCAGGTCATCTCTTGCTATCTCATCTCAAATAGCTACAAAGTAGATGTATGTTGGGTGTAACAGGAGAGAGAGGGCTGTTTGTTCATCCCAGCCATCCAGAACTGAAATAATCACACAGAAACTATAATAATTAAAACACTGCTCAGTCCATTAGCTCTAACTTCTTATTGGCTAACTTTTACATCGTAGTTTAACCCATTTCTATTAATCTGTGTATCGCCACGTGGCAGTGGCTTACCCGTTAAGTTTCTGACTCTGGTGGCAGATCCATGGCTTCTCTCTGACTCCACCCTTTTTTCTTCCAGCATTCAGTCCCGTCACCCCGCCTACCTAAGTTCTGCCCTATCAACAGAGAGATAGAAGCACAAGGATAAGTAATTTAAGGCCATTCAGGGCTACACAGTGAGTTTGAGGCTAGACTGGGCCACATGAGATGCTGTCTAAAAAAACAGATGCACTTTGGGTTATAAATATCTATGTTTATGATAGGTTCAATGAGTTCTAAATGCTAGAATTTAGATTGGAAGGGAACAGAGTTGGAAGAGAAAATACTCTCCGTCTGCTTCTTGGCCAAACCTCAGCCATTCATTTCATGTCTTCCTGTTTCACTAGGGCTTAAGTTGTTACAAACAACTGAAGGGAATCCTGGTTGACAAAGGGGTAAAAGGAAGGCACTTGCGCTGCATTTAGTAGTTTGTGGGATAGTTGAGACATCTATGAAGAGGCTTGGGTCATGGGCAAGACCTAAGTTGAGCTACCACCAGTCTGGAAAGACTCTCAGAAACGCCATCTTCAAACTTCTTGGCAGGTGCCTGTGTTTGGCTAAGCCCAGATTGCAAGCCATGCATCGCTTCCGGGAGATCTGGGGAAGCAGGTGTCTGGCATTTACCCACTTCTGTGATGGTATATGGCTCTGCTTCTCATACGGTTTAAATGTGGGAAGCCCCCAAAGATGGGAAAGGGTTCACCAGTTGGGCAGCTAAAAATAATCCGTCTCCTACATTTCCTAACTGGGCTAAACCCAGTTTCAGGCACCCTAAATTTCCTCTCCCCTTTGACTTTTTGCCACACTTTCTTTGGCAGTCCTCAGATCTGGGCAAGCATAATCGTGGGTCTCAGGTGTTTAAAACACGCTGAGGAAATACACACAATTAAATTTTTGGTCCTGTGAATCCCATTAATAAAATGATTCTAAGCCCATCTGTAATTCCCATTGTATCATATAGAAATTTAATTCTGTGCATGTGTTCATAAAATTCTAATGCAGATGTCTGCCTAGGATCCAACGTTTTTTAAAAAAAAAAGAATTATTTATATTTGTCTGCATGTGTGTCTGGACACCACATGTGTGCAGTGCTCATGGAGGCCAGAAGAGGGCATCAGATTCCCTGGGACTGAAGTCCTGGACAACTGTGAACTGCATGTGGGTGCTAGGAATTGGACCTGCACCCTCTGGAAAGCTACCAGTGCTCCTAACCACCACGCCATCCAGTCCCATGATCCATGTTTTAGTGTCCCCCATTTCCCATAGCTCCTTTATAAACCATTTCAAGTTTTCCCCGCAATCCCAGAAGTCTCAACTACTTCCTTCTGCAGGGAAAACCAGGCCAGCAAAGGTGAAGCTCCCCAACTTCTCTATAGAAATTCTAACTCAAAATTTCTTCTTGTCTTTCCCCATTTTCTCCCTCGTTCCCGGCTTCAGTCTTTCTTCTTTCTAAGGAGGAACTGGTGAGGGATGCTAACAAAAATACCCTCTGTCCCAACCTGCCTGCACAACGTGGATTTTCCTCTGTGCTAACATCTGTCACATCGAATAGCCCCTTTGATACCCAAGTATTCAAATCTTTCTTGATCTAGAAACCCTTCTCCCCGTTGACTCCCTTCCTCTGCCTTCTGAACTTCCTAAGAGCTGGAAACTACTCAGAGTGTTTCCCACCTCTCCTGTTTCTTGGCCCCCTCCTGAGCAATTCCTGACTTGCCCTCTGTGCATGACTGCTCCCCAGGGTCAGCCACAGCTTCTCACTCCTGAGGCCTGTAGCTCCTCCTCAGCCTACTTTCTCCTGACCCTCATGGAAGCACGTGACCCTGACGCAATTTCCTATCCTCGGGTTGTGACTTCTGGTGTAAACCTCCCAATTCTTCCTTCTGCTCTCCAGATCTTCTACTTCATCTGTGTCCTTCTCTGACTTTCCCCCAGTTTGAGTTCCCACCCTGGCTCTCTCAGCTCGTTAGCCGTGACTAGCACGGCCATTGCACTGGACACTGGGGCCCAACCCTAATTATTTGGCTTTAAAGTTCAGGTCTTTACAAATGAAGGCTTCCAAAGAGTCGCCTAGGCCCTTTAACTTCCTCATTTCTCCTTCCGTCCCCCTTTTTTTGTGAGAATTAATTGCCGTTAAGTATACTCCGTATATAATCTGCCGTTTTAACCATTTTTTTTTTAAAATATACATTTTGGCGACTTTAAGTACATTCACCTTCTTTGGCTCCTTCATTCTTCCCCCTCATTCCCACGCATCCAACCCGGGACCAGCTCAGTACAGGCTAGGCGAGCACTCAACAACTGAGCTATATCCCTAGCCGCCATCATCAATCAATCCTTTTTGGTTATCTTTTCAAACACATAGCTAAATAGAACAGGGCCATTTCTTCTTAGCAAGCTTATTATTGGGGCCTATGCTTCGGGCTGTCATCATATCCCTGCCATCAGAGTAGTGTTCTGGGCCTGAGCGGCTGCTCTTAGGCATCCCTTGTATTGCGGGTGCACCCATGACCGCGTGACTTTTATGTGGGCGCTGGGAATACGAACTCAGGTCTTCAGCCTTAAGTGCTTTACCCACTGAGCCATCTCCTCAGGTTTCTACCACATTCGTTAAGGACGTCTCTGAGAGATCATTTGCAATCCTTTACCTTTTTTTCAGATAGGGAAACTGAGGCTCGGAGTGACTTAGTTGTCCAGGAAGGCACCCAGGGCTTCAAACTCTGAGTTGTCTACAGTTGTGTCACTAGAAGGGTGGCCTATCTGGTGATAAACCCTGCCCTTGAGGGCCCTGCCCTCTGAAGCTCAGGGACCAGACAGCATTTATCTGTTGGAAGTGTCCCCACGTGGAGCCCAAGCATCTGGAGCCAGTTAGAAGGCGCTGGGGATACTGGGTGGCCGCAGTCGGCATGTAAGGACACGTGCTGGGGTCCCGCATTCTGCCAAAGGCCCCTTCTGCTGGCATCTCTGCTCAGAGGAGAGGAGCCGCCTGGTCTTGTCTAGACCCCGAGCGCAACGCGCTTGGCCACCGAGGCGCACCAGTTGTGCGCCCCCCACCCAGCCCCCCAGCTCGCTTATCACCCGCACTCCAGGTGCCCCCACTAGCGAGCGACAGCGGCGGCCACGAGTCCCCCACACCCCAGGGGCGGAGCGAGGCGCGGAGACGTCAGGGCGGGGACCTAGCGCGGCAGAGCGCGCTCTCCCGGAGGCTGCAGGCGGCCCACGTCCCCGCCTGGCGCGGCCGGTGGTGGCGGTGGCGGTAGAGACCTGGATCTTGCAGTTCGCGGCGGCGCTGGGGCGCAGCCAGGCGGCGGCGCCGGCAGAGACCGAGGCTGAGCTCTGAGCTAGCCGTGCACCCAGCTTTGCCCGCCCCCCAAGAGCGGACCCCACACACCCTTCGGCTATCCCTGGGGTCGTTGAGCCCCCCACGAGTGCCCTTCTATCTCCTTGAGTGACTACAGCGTGTGTTTTGTTTTTCTTCCTTCTTCCCCTGCCCGTGTGCCCTTCTCCAGGATGGCAGAGGCGGAATTGCACAAGGAGAGGCTGCAAGCCATAGCAGTAAGTCCACTTTTCATTTCATTTTCTTGCTCTATTGTCTGGCGTGGACGGGGACCAGTGGGCTCAGGGCCAGCAACATGCCAGCCTGGTAGCCGCAGGCCCTGTACTGGGGTGAAAATCTGTCCATGCTTGACGACGCTGTCTTTTGCCTTTATATGTCTGTAGACTAAGCCCCTGGGGCGCACTTGGGACCAGGAAGATTTGAACATGGAAAATTGGCTTAGAAATAAGATGCTTGCTGCCGCGCTTCAGGGATAGACTAAACAGAGCGGGGGAGTGCATGTGTGTGTTGCGGGGGACTCCTGGAATATTATCACCCAGTGCCCAGAAGTAATTTGGCTTCCAACTCCGGAGAGGGAGAGAATGGTGACCCCATGGTGGCTATCTTCCTTTGCCTTGCCAGCTACCCAGCCAGCCAGCTGCGTGGTACAACCTCTCTCAGAAACCAAGAGTGCCGCCTTTCCTTTCCCCCATTTGACATTAGCAAGGGCTCTGGCACAGGCCACCACCCTAGAGAGGGCAGGGGCTTTTTACAGCTGGATCTTGGGGGTAATGTTTCAGGAGAGTCTCCTTCTCATGGGTGTGGAATTATCTGAAACCCATGGGTTCGGCATACAAAGGAGCATCCGGTTTTGGCAAAGTTCGGCACTTTCAGAGCACCCAACCATGTGCATCTCGGGTTCAGACAAGAGCTGTCTGACGCTGCGGAGACTGGAGAGGCCTTGCCAGTTCTGCCAGTGTTCCCCAGATGTGGTTTTCACTGGAGCCGCCACAGCTGGGTTATATATTTCCTTTGCAGAGGAGGGAACGGTTACTGGCGCTATGTGAAATAATAGCGAATTAAAGGAAGCCTGCTAGAATGTTGGAGTAAAAGACTCTCCAGACATTCTGCACCTAAGCACTTTCCCCCCTGTGCTCCAGGAGTTCCCTAGAAACACATAAATTTGTTGGAGAAATACTGTGTAATGTTTTGGAAGCGATGTCTATATGAAAGTGTTTTCAAATGCCTTTGGATGGAGTCTTCTGGAAAATGCATGCAGGCCTGATGTAGGCTCAGTAGCTTGGAGACCCCACCCCCTTTCTCAAACTCTTCTGATCTGAAAGACTGTGCCCAGAAGGAGAAAGCTGTGCATGGGGCAGTGGGCAATGGCGAAATACCAGGATTGGCTTCTGAGGCTCTCTTTGAAGTTGGTCCTTGGATTTAGGGAGGCTGTGGGTTCATTTCTTCCCCTATCCACGCAGTGCACGTACATTTGGGTGGTTAATGAAGTTGATCAGAGTCTAAAGTCGGTGTCACGGCAATGTGGCAGTCCGTCTTGAATTTGCTACAAGTGGTGCCACGGAGCTGGCGGGTGTTTTGTGTAACTGGATAATGGGCTCCTTCAACTGCTGACAAGTGTCTGCCCCAGAGAACCCTGGGCCGCTCCCCATGGGCTGCTGTTTGCAACAGCTGTCACATTTTCTTGCCTCTGTGTGACCAGTGTCCCTGGATGCCTGGGGGACAGCTGACTCCATGAAAGGACTTGCTTTCTGAGCGCGGTGCCAAGGGTAGCTAACACGAGGGCCACTCCTTCCAAGTAGGCTAGAGTAATCTCAGCCATGGATCTAGGGGGTACCCTCAGGGTTCTCTTAATCATATAAGAAGATAAATACCCACCTGCCTGTTCAGTTGTGGAGCAGAGTTTATCCTGTGGACCCGAGGAATCTTTGAGGAGTTTTGAGAATAGAGGAGAGTCAGCATCAGCAAAAATCTAGTTGGGATTAAATGTTTTCTCTCTCTCTCTCTCTCTCTCTCTCTCTCTCT
>NC_022031.1:50687227-50691823 GCF_000317375.1 Microtus ochrogaster
GAGAGAGAGAGAGAGAGAGAGAGAGAGAGAGAGAGAGAGAGAGAGAGAGAGTGGGGGGAGGGGGGAGAGAGGGAGGGAGGGAGAAGAGACAGAAGAGTGAGGTGGACTTTATGGCTACAATCAGTAGATAATTTTATGTCACATCTGGGCTTAGTACGCACTTTCCAGATTCAGCGGACCTTGCCTCTCTAGACCACTTTCCCAGAATTCTCAGGGGGCACTGAGATGCTTACAGTCCTTTCCCCAAACCTATTATGTCTGAAATCCCTCTGAGATAACAGAGAAGAGAACGATTCTTCCCGTCTTCACCTATTTGGGTTCCTGTGTCTTGATCAGTCTTGAGTCTGAACCTCAAATTTTTTCTCTATAAACTATGGGCCCAGGAGTTTATCTCTTAGGCTGTGTTTGAAGATTAGGGGTTGGGGGGGGGGGTGAGGCGTTGTGGCCCATGAATGATGTTCAGGCTGAGTCCTCAGCTCCTGTGCAGTGCTGGGGAGGGGTCAACTCTGAGGGAGGTCAGGTTCTAGCCAGCACCACTTTTTCCGCAGCAGAGATTGGGACCTGAAGGCCCACTCATCTGCTCATTCCACAGGTTTCTGTGGAGTATCTCTCTTAGGTATCACCAATGCTGACAACCACCATCAGGAAGGTCTTGTTCTTGCATGCTTGAGTTAAAAGGGGGGTGTGCTCCTCCCTGTGTAGTCCTGGCTGGCCCAGAACACACGATGTAGACCAATCTGACCTTGAATTCACAGGCATCCACCTCAGCGCTGGGATTAAAGGTGTGTGCCTCCACTCCCAGCCTCAAGCTTAATATTTGAAAGGTCAGGTGTCCGGTGGCCCAGGATGTCTGTGGGAATCACCCAGTGTGCTCCAGCGCCGCAGCTGAATCTGCTAAGTCACCCCAGAGACCAATCAATGAGAAAAAAGAAGCCTGTCATGTCCTTTCCAAAGAAGAGCAAGCAACTCCATCTTTGGCAAGTGTCTTTCCAACTTCCTGGTCCTTTCCTCTCCAGAGATACTACCACAACTATACCTTCAGAACCAACGAAATACTTCCGGCCACGGAGTGAGGAGAAAAAGTACAATGGTTGCCATTTTTGAAATGTCAGCAAGGCCTTGGGTTAGGGGCTGGCCTTGATTAAGCACAGAGTTACTCATAGTCAAGAACTGGGAGAGCATGTGAACAGTGACTGTGGATTACAAGTGGGACAGAGCCCACGATCTCGAGTGTAGGGCATGGAAACAGCCTCAAGGCATGTGGAGACCCCCCTCCCCACTCCCGGGCCCCAAGAGCTGTCACTTGAACAAGCTTGGAGTTTGGATAAAATAACATAGAAAGTAGCATTATAACCTTTCCTATGACCGTGGGCATTTATTTATTTTTGTGTGCTTATTATTTCTTTGGAACAATTAGTATGGGGAAAGGAAAGGCAAACGCTATAAATTAAGTCAGTAGTTGGAAGTAAGAACATAGTGAAAGGCTGGCGCGTGTGCGTGTGTGTGTGTTCATGTATGTATGTACATATATGTGTTATCTGTGTGCCTGTGTGTGTGCAGATGCAATAGCCTTTGCCACTGTGTTAAAAGTCAGAGGTAGATGTTCGTTATCTTCCTCTTGTTTTCTGTTTGTCTTTCTGAGACAGAGTTTCTCACTGAACCTAGAGCTCTCCAGTTTTGCTGGACTGGCCAGCCAGCCCCCGAGATCTGCCTGTCTGTGGTCCCCAGCACTCAAGTGTAGACACGTGTCTGCATGCTACGCTTCTTCCATGGATGCTGGGAATCTGAACTCTCCATGCACAGCTAGTACCTTACCCACTGAGCCATCTTCCCAGCTGCCAGGAAATGCTTTTTATAAATTTATTGATTTTTATTTATGTCTAAAGGTGTGAGTTTCTGTGCAACATGCGGCTGCAGGTGCCTGAGGCGTCTAGGGGTAGTTGGGTCTCTTGGGACTGGAGTTATAAAGACTGAGTCCTGCTGTGGATGCTGGGAACTGAGCCTGGGTCCTCAACAACAACAGAAAGGGCTCTCCCTGCTGATTCATCTCTCCAGCTCCTCATGAACTTCTGCTAGCATACACACTCTCCCTTAACTCTAGCCAGAAGCTTATGAAGTAGACATTACTCTCGTATACTGTTTTAGAGATGGCCAAGTCAGAAAACTGTTGGGACATTAAACAGACAGTGCCAATATCAGGGTTTCAACGCACAGGCACTGAACTGCCATGGAAGATGGCTGCAGTACCTCACCCTTGCTCACGGGGGCACTGTGCAGGTGGTCTACAGCCTCAGTGTGAGCCCCCAAAACAGCAGCAGAATGCGTAGCATTGGAAAAACTTGAGTAAGTCAGAACTATATCTTTCTGAGACTCTTCCAAGCTGGGTCCAGAGCATGGAAAATCCCAGTATAAACTCTAACCCAGTGAGTAATATTCTCTCTGGGGAAGCTGCTCCATCTCAATGGAAACTGACTTTGGGGGAGGGTGTTGTTGTGTTTCCATATCCAAGGGGGAGATAGCTTTCCTTGGGCAGGAGTAAAAATGACTAAATGTTAGGCTGTCTTGGGTAAAAGCCTCAAGAGCCCCCTGGAAAAAGCCCTCGACATGACTGTATCACGTGTGCTGAAATACAAAATGCTAATCTCACCTATACCTCTCTTTGTGGAGGTCTGTCGTGTGTTAGGACTCACTCTGTGGGATGATAAAAGTCTCCCTTTGCACGGAACCTCACAACTCACACAAACGGTCTCCATGCTGCATGCGTTCTGACGTGTGGAATCCCACTGTCTTCACTGCACAGCTGAGCATCCAGACCTACATGGTGAGATGTGGAAGAGTTTGGGGAAGCTCTGGATCCTCCTGGGTTGGGAGGAGGGCAGTGAGCTTGGAGGGACATGGCCTTGGATATGCCTTTATAGAATCAGGAGCCTCTGAGATCTTGCTTAATCTCTGTCTGTCTCTCTTTCTCTCTCTCCTTCCCCGTTCTAACCCTTCATTCCTCTTTCTTGGGCCCTCTTTTCTTCGAATCTCTGTCTTCTCTGACTCCCTCCCTCCCTCCCCTCCCCCTCGTCTCTGATTTTCCGTGTACCGTTTCTTTCTCTGTATCTTTCTCTGAATTGTCTCTCTCTCCTTCCACCCTTTCCTCCCACCATCTCACCACCACCTTTTCTTCTTTGCTGTCTCCCCCCCCCCCCAGGTTCGGTCAGCATGTTGATGGCTTCCACTTGCCCCCATTCTCTGTCCTGAGTAGGCCTAGAGAAAATATTTTTTTTCCTTAGATTTGTCCTTTTACACCCTTACTTTCCTTTGAGTGACAAGTCCCTGGGGTTTAAGTTCAAGGGGGGGGGGGCTACCAGTCTACGATTGACTCATGCCACTGTGGTTGGCCTGCTTAAGCTGCATAGAAGTCCTGGCTATGACTTATGTATGATTCACCCCTACATGCCAAGTCAGGGGTGCAGAGGTGTTGGAGATCCAAATAGAAACCTCTTAGTAACTGGTTCTTGTGGGAACCATCGCCTGCACATCCCTTGTGGACCAGTGTTGTTGGTGGATGGTTGACTGAGAGCAAAGAATCATGTGTATTTATCTGCTATCTACTTCCATCTCAGAGATAGAGTGCACCACACTGTGTCTTTAAATCTCCGCATCAAGGCCTAAGAAATCATGTAGTAAGGTTATCAGGGAGAGGAAGGGTTTGCCCTGACTTGAATTTACAAGGTTGCCCGGCGAATAACTGTCACCTTGGGATCTCTCAGGGCCATGACAAGTCCTGAGTGTGCTGAGGGAACCTTACACAAGCATGTGTAAGGGTCATGGAACTCTCTAGATAGTTTTTGTATCTGAGAATTTCAGGGCTTGAGCCTCTCAGAACAAAGAGTCACTGCTCTCCCAAACGTTAAAGCTCTGTAAAAAAAAAAAAAAAAAAAAAAAAAAACAACAGAGTACTTAGCGCTTTCTAAAAAGTCATTTCTTTTTCAAGCCAGGCAATGGGGTTATGGGTTATGACAAGCCAACATCTGAAAGAAAGCCAGGGTCCAGTGGAGGCACATCTGCCGTTCTATAGGGGCTATCCAGTACATTGGGGGCCACTGCAATTGGTCCTTTGAACTAGTTCCATTCCATCACTGATTCCTTGGGGGGTGGGCATGGGGAGCAGTAAGTTAGTCATGACTCGGGCTGAGATGACGCATAGGACGGTACTCCTGAAGGCTACCAGGGCCTTGCTAGTCTGACAGGGTGATTAGGACTGTCCGTTCTGGGCTCAGGGTTGAGCTCTTTCATTAGAATCGGCACCATGTCCTTGTTGTCCCTCGGTTTCCTCATCTGTGAGATGGGTTAAGGAGAGGCTCCACATTGTGGAGCATTTGCTGGAGTGACTTGGGAAATTTCCCGAGACGACTCAGAACAGACACCCAGTGAGCATGAGAACAAAGTTTCTATTTGCAGCAAACCAACAACTTGTGCATCTCAAAATAGAAAAGAGAAACAAAGGGACAGTTCTGTCAACCTCAATAGTTTTGCCAAATTAGGAAATTTTGGCTGAACGTACTATCTGCCTAGAGTTTTCGTGTGTGTGTGTGTGTGTGTGTGTGT
>NC_022031.1:50692132-50693271 GCF_000317375.1 Microtus ochrogaster
GGACACAGTGGCTGGAGGACCCTGGTTGTCCCGCTCTCCCACTCTCCACCTTATGCCTTTGAGACAGGGTCTCTCACAGAACCTGGAGTTAGGCCTGAGGCCAGCGAGCCCAGGTGATCCTCCTGTCTCTGCTGCTGCAGCACCAGGGTCACAGGCCTGTATGAGAGCACACTTGGCTTTCTGTGTGTGGCCTGGGATTCAAACCCGGGTTCTCATGCTCATCCAGCAAGTGCTGTTACCCACTGAGTCATCTCTCCAGCCCCCATCATGAGGCTCTTTGGTAGCTGTGAACTCAGTAGATTATGGGAGCAAGTGCATAACCTAAATCAGGGGCACTGAGTGGAAAGTTGGGACCCTAACGAAGCAGAGGCCACAGGGCAGTGAAGCTGGAAGTGATGTGTGAGAACATGGGTCCTGGGTTACTGCAACAGCTCATGGTCAAGAGAAGTCAGAAAACGGATTTTTAAACATAGGGCCTCCCATTTAAATGAAGAATGAGGTTAAGGCCTGAAAAGATTTCTGGCCATGTGCAATTCCTTTTGGTCAACAGGTTGGCATTTTGTGACCTTTAGATGGGTAGGGCTTTGAACTTTACAGTTTGTTTTCTATATGCACTGACTTAGCTGAGTTTCATACATATGGAGGCTCTAAAGTAATCCTCTGGGCGTTCTCCCAGATCAATCATAAGATTGCAAAATCGGATTCTGTTTTCCCTAAGGATCAGTGAGTCTCACATCCTAATGTTTGGGTTCTTGGAAAAGATAATAACCTTTTACTATAGTTTTGAACTAGGTTGAGCCCCTTGCAATTGTGGATATAATAGTAAGTCAGGGTGTTCACATGTGGGCAGACCGCAGCTTTCCAACTTAACAGAACCTCAAAGACCCTGTCATTATGGAAGAATCTTGAAGAACATTCACTCGAGGCTTGCAAATCTGGCATGCTAAGTCAGATATGCATATCTGAGTCTACCTCACATCAGGATGCTTGAGATGATCCCGATTTATCATCAGCTTCAGGTGATGGTACAGGGAGACACTACTGGCCAAAGCACAGACATTTGATAATGTGTTTCTCTCTCTCTCTCTCTCTCTCTCTCTCTCTCTCTCTCTCTCTCTCTCTCTCTCTCTCTCTCTCTC
>NC_022031.1:50693371-50696495 GCF_000317375.1 Microtus ochrogaster
GACATTTGATAATGTGTTTCTCTCTCTCTCTCTCTCTCTCTCTCTCTCTCTCTCTCTCTCTCTCTCTCTCTCTCTCTCTCTCTCTCTCTCTCTCTGTCTCTCTCTCTCTGTCTCTCTCTGTCTCTGTCTCTGTCTCTCTGTCTCTCTGTCTCTCTCTCTCTCTGTGTGTGTGTGTGTGTGTGTGTGTGTGTGTGTGTGTCCACATGTATGCACCCTGTGTAGTATAGAACAGCAATGCACATTCCTTTCAGGATCAACTGGAGACCTCCTTGATGCTCCCACTCCCATGGTCTGAATGGATGGACATAGAAAGGAGGCAGGAGAGTTTGCTTTTCTAGCAAGGTCCCAGCTGTTTCCGGTGGCAGCTGCTGTTCCAGGGACCACACTTTGAAAACCATTGCTGAAAGTGGAGAAGAACGATAGTAAAGGAAGATGAGGGTCTGAGTCTTAATACGTGGTGTGTGCTCATCGGGCATGCTGGAGAGTTAAAAACAACCAGCAAATTCAGTCGCATTGAGCAAGAACTTCAAACAGCCCTTGTGTGAGGATGGTGAAGGTGCATTGCACAGTAGGCTGGGACTTAGTGGTTAATTCACTAGACTCTGCAGTTGACCTCTGGAGTTTAAGAATTCTGGGGGGGGAAAGACATTGTTTACCTAGAGTACTTGCTTAGTTCTATTTAGATAAAGTGAACATTCTGTTTATCACTTGAAGACAACTTTTTGGAGAATTTCTCAGGGTTAGATGAGTAACTGAGTTGGGGGGGTGTGTGCCTGGATTGTCTGAGCAGGCTCTAAGGGTTTGCAAGGAACTAGTATAGGCAGAGAGGGTTGGGTGCCTTTATTGATGCTGAAGTTTGCACAGAATGGGTTTGACTTTGGGTCTGAGGGCAACTGATAAAAACGAGAGACACAGTAAAGGAGATTCCTAGGGCTAGGGTGAAGATAGCTCAGTAGGTAAGGTGTCTGTTACGCAAACACTAGGACCTGTCTGCAGATCTCTGGCCCCCACATAAAAACCAGACTTGAGGGAGTGGACCTGTAAGATACTCAACCAGACCAGACTGGTCCAGACCGGTCGAGACCAGACCAGACCTGTTTCGATGGGTCCAGACTGGACCAGACCAGTCTCAGCCGGTTCAGACTGGTCTTGACTAGTCCTGACCCGACCAGACCGGTTCAGAACGGTCTTGACCGGACCAGACAGGTTCAGTGAAGAGAACCTGCCTCAAAAACTAAGGTGACAAGTGACCGAAAATAGCAGAAGTCATTATGTGGCACAAGTGAGACACACACACACACACACACACACACACACACACACACACACACACACGCACAAATCACACATAATAACTTGCTATACGTCCAGCAGCAGTGGGAGGCCCTTGGAGAGAAGGGCCCCATGACGTGGTGATATTATCTCTTTGCAAACTCAATCAAGTCTGCAATCAAGTCTCATGGGACCTCCTTCAGCAGGGTTTGGAACAGCTGCTTCACCTGTGGTGACCCGAACAGGAAGCCAGTTTGAGCCGCAGCTGATGTGCGATTATTTACTCGCAGCTCAGGATTCTCAACTGCCCGCATGTGTACACACAAGTATGGCTTGTCCTTGGTGTATCCAAAGAGTTTATTCTCTCAAGGATGCCATCCAGGCGGCCGTATTTGGAGCACCCATTGTCTGAGCCAGCTCTCCATTTCTGGAAGAATTCAAACTCGCCCAGTCACTTGTTTGTCATATAATACAAAGCACAGAAACTGCACTGTGCTGGACGGAGGCTGAGAGAATAAGGACAGTCTGTGGGTGACAGGCCACACAGCACAGGGCGCTGTCTGGAGAGGTCTCTCGGGCATGCTCTGAGCTTGGGAATACCACGCGGATGAGTCGTATTTCAGACAGAAAGGCCAGTGGAGCAGAGGTTGACGTGGGGAGGCGCATGTCTGAGCTGCGTGTGTCCTGGGTTAATCATTACCTCCATGTTTTCCTGCAGTCCTGTGCTCATAAGGATTACTAACCAGAGACAGACACAGAATGGCGGGGGCCGGAGAGATGGTTCAGTCTGGAAAGTACCTCTCTTATACACACAGGACCTGGGTTCGATCTTCCGAACCTAGAGAAAAAAGCTGGGTGTGCTGATACTTGAAATCTCAGAGCTGGAGAGACAAAGACAGGCAGATCCCTGGGGCTCACTGGCCAGAGAGTCTCACCTAGTTAGTGGGCTCCAAGTCAATGAGGGACCCTCTATCAACATAACAAATAAATAAATAAATATAAAAATGGAGGTGATAAATAGCCAAAGGAGAATGACAGCCAAAGTTACCGTTCAATCCTCACTCCCTCTACACACACTCACACATGCACACTCACACACACTCACTCACATACTTGTGAACATGTGCACACAGGTGAGCATGCATGCACACATATACACAAGCACATGAATGAAAGACACAGAGGAAAGAGAATAGCTTATTTGCATAGCACCTGAACGTGTATTAAAAATACTTCATATTCATCTTTGACCCTGAGTGTCGGTGCCTGGAGCATCGCATAAGGCAGAAGAAAGGCATAGTGAGGCCAAAGCCTTTCTCTTGTCTAGCATGGAAGCAAAAAGAAAAGCCATTCGAGTCTCCTGATTAAAGCCCCATCTCTGTTTGAAAGCCTGGGGCCCCAGCCCTCAGAGTAAGGTTTTCCAGCTCCATTTCCCCACTGCAGATGATTTTAGGACCCGGGGAGCCTTTGAGACTGGCATCTGTGTTTGACCAAATGTCTTCAAGGCCTTTGTAAAACCTGCCCCCCTCCACTTTTTTGCTGGAGAATTAGATAGCCCTTTTACTGGTTTATTTACCATTCTAGGTGGTGGGAACCCTCTTCTCCCCAGTCTGCTAAATCATAACCAGTCACATGAATATTCTTTTTATTTTTAAGTCCGGGGTCTGAAATGTAAAACTTTGAGGGTTACCAAAAAAAAAATGTTACTCTTAAGAGAAAAATGTGTGCTTGAAAGCTTAACCCCACGGGCAAAGGCAAGGGCGGGGGTGGGGTCTTTTACCACCACCTCCTCCTCCTCCTCCTCCTCCTCCTTTCTCTCTCTCTCTTTCTCTCTCTCTCTCTCTCTCTCTCT
>NC_022031.1:50696595-50710281 GCF_000317375.1 Microtus ochrogaster
TCTCTCTCTCTCTCTCTCTCTCTCTCTCTCTCTCTCTCTCTCTCTCTCTCTCTGATTTGAGTGCTGATGGTGACATCATCGAGGCCATTAAATACCAGTCAGAGCTTCAGGCTTTGGATAGCTATGATAGTGTCTTGGTTCTACAAGTGACAAGAGAGTGAGGCTGAGCAGCACGGAGTCAGGCACGCAGCTTCTGTGAGTTTCTGCCCCCTGACTTTATAACATCTGCCATCTTTAATGGGGGAGACCTGCTCATGGATTTTGCAGTCTGCATATGCATGTCTAAAACTCAGTGTCAGAATCAAGTAAAATCTCAAAACTCCATCATACTAACCACAGATGGATGTGTGGGGCACAGAAGAAAGAGACCCAGGGGCTGGGCATAGAACAGACCCTTGAGTCCGCCCAACTTTAGAAACGCCCTTCCCCCAACCTTATTAGCAGTGAGAATGACGGACATCAGACCTGCATTGGATCTGATGAGGGGGAGCAAAGAGAAGGCGTTGCCTCTGGCAACACAGAAAAGAGGAGGTCCAGGTGAAAGTGACCTCCATCTCTCAGTGACCACCCTCTTGCTTAGCGTGTTCCTAGCTGCCTCTGGCTAGCCATAGTTCTCTACTCTGTCCTAAGTCAAAGCTGGAACAGCCTGGCCCAGCGAAGGCATTTTGCTCAGCGGAGTCAATGTCTTAGTTACTTTTCTGTACCAAGATACTATGGTGATTTGAATGTGTTTGGCCCCCATCAGCTCTTAGGGAGTGGCACTATTAGGAGGTGTGGCTTTGTTGGAGAGGGTATGGCCTTGTGGGAGGAAATGTGTCATTGTGGGGGCAGGCTTTGAGGTTTCCTATGCTCAGGATACTGTAGTGTGTCAACTTCCTGCTGCTTTCTGGTCAAGATGTAGCCGGCACCATGTCTGCCTGCATGCTGCCAAGTTCCTGTTATGATGGTCATGAACCGAATGTCTGAAATTGTAAGCAAACCATCCCAATTAAATTAAGAGTTGCTATGGTCATGCTGTCTCTTCACAGCAATAAAATCATCCTGAACTAAGACAGATACCGTGACCAAAGCAACTTACAGAAGGAACAATTTATTGGGGTTTACAGTTCAGTGGGTGAATCAATGACCCATGGCCACCATGGTGTGGAGCAGGGCAGTGAGCAAGCAGGCATGGCATTGGAGCAGTAGCTGAGAGCTTACCTCATGAGACACAACCATGAGTCAGAAAGTGTGTGTGAGAGAGAGGGGGGGGAGCACTAACTGGGTATACTGTGGGCTTTTGAAATCTCAAAGCCCATCCCCAATGATATACCTCCTTCAACAAGGCAACCCCTCCTTAATGCTTGTGAAACAGTTCTATTAACTGGGGACCAAGCATTCAAATATATGAGTCTATGGGGGACATTCTCTTTGAATTGGTAATCTTCCCTTTTAGAGACAGGTATTCAGGAGGTCCAAAAATTGAGCAAAAGATGGTCACTCTATCCTGGGGTTACTTTTAGAGGATAAGGTGAGTTTCCCAGACTTGCAGATTATCTGGGTATTAAGTACTGTGTGGAGTACTTTACATTAGCAGTAACTGCAGGATTTACAGGATAAGCACAGGAGCTAGATTAGTACAGCCAAGCCATTGAGACCATGGTAAAGGAAGACAAATTCCTGGGGACAGAAGCAGTCATTCCTAATTCCAGGTGATTGATTTATGGGAGTCAAACCTAGAATCCTCTACCTTTAATAGAGAACCCAGAAGTCTGGCTTTTGGAAAATATCTGTTGCTGTCTAAATATTCACAGTGGCTTAAATCGAACAGAACAATATATTTTTTATTTTTTTAAATTTATTTATTTATTAAAGATTTCTGTCTCTTCCCCGCCACTGCCTCCCATTTCCCTCCCCCTCCCCCAATCAAGTCCCCCTCTCTCGTCAGTCCAAAGAGCGATCAGGCAGAACAATATTTTACAATGGACCTAGTTAGCTCCATTCCCCACTGCACCCCACTTTCCCTCAGCAATAGTGTATGAGATGGGTGTGTAGGGTTATTACAGCTTAGATCTAAGTGAGATTTAAAGACGTCTATGTTTGTTCGACAGGTTGGTGAGATGCACCCACAAGAAGCCCATTTGTCATACACTCACGGGCCCTTTGTGATCTTTACACTATTTGAAAAACAAACAAGCAAAGAAACAGTACACAGAATCAGGGTTGCTGTTGGAAACAGTCCCTTTTTCAGTGATCTGTGGCAATCAGGAGTTCTCTGTAAGAAACCCAAGCTGAAATCCCTCTAAAAGAAGCGGGGGGGGGGGGATTTAATGAACAGAGAGCAAAACTGACATCAGCTTTTTGATGTCTGAACTTACTATGTCATACATTTGTGTTGTTTCCAGAACAATTAGAATAGCATAATTTGACCTCCCCCAAAACTCAACCAGGAGGCACTGTTGTTTCAACCAAAGTCTAGGCAGTTTACTTGATCCCCCCTTCTCCCTGCACATGCAGAGTTCCAACAGATTAAGACCTGAAGTGTTGGCTGAAACGGGGAGCCGGCTCTTTCTGTCGTGGTGGGGATCTGAGTCGTCATGAACACCATCCTCAGGGTCCTGTGACGAATGTTTGCATCTCCCTTGTAACTACCTTCCCCTTTAGCCCCTCCCATCCACTCACCATCCCTGCTTTTATCACTTTAAGATGCAGGGTGCCGAGTACCTGCCTGGATGGACTTAGAGTAACAGGTCTTTGCTGGTTATCTGAAATCCACACGTAACTGGCTGCCTTTGTCTGTCTTTTGGCAACCCCAGCTCCTTCACATAGTGTCGCCTGCACAGGCAGGTTTAAAATCCACCTCGTTTGTGGAATGTCAGGCAAGTGAAAGAAAATGTTTGGCTTTATTTATTTAATTACGTTGTGGTGTGTGTGTGTGTGTGTGTGTGTGTATACACATGTATGCATGCATGTGTGTGTGTGCATGTGTGTGTGTATTTGGAGAAGTCAGAGGACAACATGTAGGAATCAGTTCTCCCCTCTGTACATGTTCCGTGGAGGAGACAAATGTCATCAGGCTTGGTGGCAGGTGCCTTTACCCACTGAGCCCTATCCTGGACTATGCTTTTGATTTTAAATAGCTCATTTGCAAGGCCACAGGACATGTGTTCGAAGGAGGTACATGTGCCTTCTTGGCATGTTACAATGTGCTTTCAAGAAATCCTTTGTGAAGGTGTGCATGGTGGCACAAACTTTAATCCTAGCACTTGAAAGGCAGATGTAGGAAGATCGAGAGTTCAAGGCCAGCCTGAACTACATAGTGAACACTTGTCTTAAAAAAAAAAAAAAAAGAAAACCAACAATAAAATAACAAGGAATGGAGTCATAGCTCGGTGCTAGAGCAGTTATCTAGTATGTAAAATTCCCTCTGTGTAGTTCTTGACAAAAAGAAAGAAAGAGGAAAGGAAAGAAAGAAAGAAAGGGAAAGGAAAGGAAGAAAGAAAGGGAAAGAAAAGGAAAGGAAGAAAGAAAGAAAGAAAGAAAGAAAGGGAAAGGAAAGGAAGAAAGAAAGAAAGGGAAAGGAAAGGAAGAAAGAAAGAAAGAAAGAAAGAAAGAAAGGGAAAGGAAATGAAAGGAAGAAAGAAAGCAAGCTACCAGCAGCAGGTAGGCATCTATATTCTATGGGAAACCAGTCATGTCCTTTCAGAAAGGAGCAAGAAGTCAAGAAGTGGTCTGGTGTGTATTTTCAGGGAGGACAAGTAGAAGGAGAAATCAGAGCATTTCCTCACTCTCTGCCATTCCTCTTCTCTGGCTCAACATCCGAATGCCAGAAAACCACAAAAGCAAAAGGAGAAAATGGGTTATGCTGAGCTAAAGCACAACACTGAAATGTTAGCCTTCAGGGCTGGAGAGATGGCTCAGCAGTTAAGAGCACTGGCTGCTCTTGCAGAAGACCTGGATTCAGGTCCCAGCACCCACATGATGACTCATAGCTGTCCCCAACTCCAGTTCCAGAGGATCTAATGTCCTCTGGCCTCTGCAGGCACCGGGCATGCACATGGTGCATATACATATATGCAGGCAAAACCCAAAGATATATAAATAAAATGACTTTAAAATAAAAAGACATATTAGCCTTCAGCAGTCCGCTAAAGCAGCATGGATAATCAACCTTCAGCAATCCACAGATCTTCCACCGTGTGGAGCAAGACGGTGCCTCCTAGAGAACAGGGAATGACTCATATTGCAGTCATGATCACCTCATTCCTAATGGGCACGTTGATGATGCTGTGATAGTGGCTGCGATGATTCCTTGATTGTCAACTTGACAGACTCTAGAAGGAGAGAAGTTAGGAGGGAGCTTGAGGGAGTGTCCAGACTTGGTTAACTGAAGTGGGAAGCCACACCCTGATTGTTGGTGGCACCATTCCATGGGAAGGGGTCCTGAACTAAATAAGAGAAGGGAGCAAGCCAGGTGCCAACATTTGTTTTTCTCTACTTCCTGACTGTGAATGCAGTGTGACCACCAGCATCAAGCCACTGCCACCTCACCCTCCTGCCGCCATCCCTACCCAATCATGGTGGACTGTTTCCCTGGAAGCCCAGATAAGCCATTCCTTCCTGAAGATGAGCTAGTCAGGGTTTTTTTGCGGCCGCGAAGAGACAAGTCACAGAGTTGATTTATTTGCCTTGCTCTTTCACTCACCCATTTGACCACGGTGATTTCTGAATGGTAAGGAGTCACGAGGGACTGTCCATTGCACACAGCGAATCGGAAATGCAGAATGGATTGTAGCAATGAAAAGCGACAATGGAGGATCTCACAGTTCTTTTAATATATAGAATTATTTTATTTTATTTTGCATATAATAAATACATGTTTTTTTTCCCCTGCAGACATGTCTGTGAACCACTTGCATACCTAGTTCTTGTGAAGGTCAGAAGTGTAGATGGGTTTTTCTTTGGGTTGTCAGCTGACAAAAAACAAATGACATGCAGACTCATTATTAATTGTGAAAGCTCAGTTGATAGCTTAGGCTTGTTTCTAACTAGCTCTTATAACTTAAATCAACCCATTTCTCTATTAATCTATGTTCTACCATGTGGCTTTTACCTCTATCCCATTTTGTGTGTCTGACTCATTCAGTGTCTTCTCTGCCCCGAAAATCCTGCCTAGCTATTGGCCATTTGGCTTTTTATTAAACCAGTCAGAATGACACATACTCACAGTGTACAAAAAGACTATTCCACAGCACAGAAGAGGGCACAGGTTCCTGGGATTGGAGTTACAGACAGTTCTTAGCTGTCATGTAGATGCTGGGAATTGAACCCAGGTCTTCTGGAAGATCAGCCAGTGCTCTTAACTGCAGACCCATCTCTCCAACCCCACAAAATTGCGATTTTTGATTTGGAATAGGAGCCAACAACCCATACCTCATGTGTCGGAGCCACAGAGCACCCTCCCTTCAGAAGGCTGCTTTACACGGTTTTAAATGACCGAAAACAAATTTGAGGCTGTTTCATAACATAAAAATGTAATGAAATTCAGATTTATTATCTACCAGTGAAGCTTTGTGGTACCACAGTCCCGGGTGTTCACTTCTGTGTCGCTACCACGCTATGGGGAACCAGCAGAACGGGGTCATCACAACAGAGTTCAGATGACCTCTCAGGCCTAAAATAGTTGCTGTCTGTTGAGAGAAAAACTTGGCTGATCTCTGTTCTCTGGGTAGCACATCTTCTGTGACTGTAATTACAGTAAAGGTTTTTAAAAAGCTTTTAGTTAAAGAACTTAAAGGGGGCCCGGGAGACGGCTGAGGACAGAAAGTGCTTGCTGTTAAAATGTAGAGACCAGCTTGGGGCACCATGAGAAGAGCTGGTGTGTGAGTTTCCCGGAAGTCCTTGTCACCTAAGTCAACTGCGTCTTGTCTTTAGAAAACCAGATAACATGATCCCTTCAGGTAGCAGTTTGGCCCGTCTAAAAATGTCAATAAACTTTAAGACATTTTTCTCTACTGATAAAGACGGAGGACAGAGGAGGAAAAGCACTTGTAGATTCTCATATGAATTTTCTGCACTCCGCAGAGCTTTCTAGAATGCTTACTTTCCTCTTCCGGGGAACTTTAAAAGTGAAGGGTTAGAGCAGAGGTCAGAGAACCCATCCGCTACATCTTCTATGTCTGAAAAAGCAGCCAAGGGGAGGTGGTTTCCAGCCAACCAAGCCTTTTCCTCAGGGCCTGTTACCTCCTGGAAGCCATTGGGCCACTGCCTGGATTTGCCAATAAAGTAGAGATCAAGTGAAAGCCACTGATGGCCACTGGTAGCTGATCCACCTTGGGCCTGCCTGAGTCAGTAGGTGCTTCCTTTGTCCTTCCTTCCATGCCTTATTTAGAAAGGTCCCCTGCAATTTGAACTTTTCAGCCTGGAAATTTTCCCCAGGGCCTTTGGTGTCTCTGTAATATTTTCAAATTGCCCAAGGTTTGGAGAGACAGCCATGTTGTGAAATCAAGTTTTAAAAAACAAAAACAAGACAAGACAAAAACAAACAAACAAACATGATGACTACTGGCCTTGGGCTAAACATGCGACCATGCTGGAGAGAGCACTGTGGACACTCAGATTGTTTGCTCTGTAGATGGGCAGGCGAGTTCTGCTTCTAGGTCCTGACCCCAGGCCTCTGTGTCTGGGCTGCTTCTTAGCCGCTACACAAAGAAAGAGAAGCCTCCCATGTCTCCTCTGCGGGACCACTAACATTGTAGACCAGATCATTCTCTGCTATGGGGCTGCCCGTGCTTATGTGACATCTGGTAGCATCCCTGGTCTCCCCTTCTTCTCATTTGTGATAATCTTTGTCATTGCCAAGTGCCCCATGCATGATAAAAATAACCCCTGTTGATGGGCTAGAGATGCGTCAGTTGGTAGAATGTTTAACTAGCAATCACAAAGCCTTGGAATTAATCCCTAGTATTATATAAACCAGGCACGGTGGTCAATTTCTGTAATCCCAGCTCTTGGGAGATGGAGGCAAGAGAATCAGAAGTTCAAAGTCATCTTTGGCTAAATGGTGGTTTGAATGTAATTGGTCCCGATAATCTCACAGGGAGCGGCACTCTTAGGAGGTGTGGACCTATTGGAGTAGGTGTGGTCTTGTTGGAGGAAGTGTCTCAGTGTAGAAGTGGGCTTTTAGATCTCTTTTGCTGAAGCTTCACTCAGGGTAACAGTCAGTCCACTTCCTGTTACCTGAAAGATGTAGAACTTACAGCTACTTCTCCAGTACCATGCCTGCCTGCCTGATGCCATGTCCCACCATGATAATAATGGACTGAACCTCAGAACTGTAAGCGAGCTACCCCAGTTAAATGTTTTCCCTTATAAGAGTTGCCATGGACATGGTGTCTCTTTACAGCAATAGAAACCCTAATTGAGACAACTACATGGTAAGTTTTAGAGACCGTCCTGGGTTACATAAGACCCTGTCTCAAAACAAACAAACAAAATCAAAAATTACCTAATGTTATACAGTAAGGTCTACCAACCAACTGCATGCTCCAATTTTATATTACCAGGGACTTATTCTTTTAAGTGTGAATTCTCAGACTTAATGATTTATTCATTTAAACCTTGGTAGAGATGGGGGGGGGGAATACTAGGAAGATGGCTCAGCAGTTAAGAGCTCTTACGGCTCTTGCAGAGGACCTGAGTTCAAATCCTAGCATTTGTGTAAGGCAGCTCACAACCACCTGTAACTCCAGCTTCAAGGGAACCAGATGCCTGTGGCCTCAGAAGGCAGCCGCACTCACGCATACAAAAATTAAACCTTGTTGAATTTGTTGTATTGGGGTTTATTGATTAATGTGTTTTTTTTTAAATTTCTAGAGTTGCCAGCAAAAGCATTTTTCTCAAAAAGGGTGATGTCTTTTTGAGAGGGGTGGCAAAGACTTTTCACTTATATATGAAACTCAGTAGCTATCTGTTGATCAAGGTTTTCTGTCCCACCTGGTCCTACAGCTGTTAAGTCCCAAAGAATCACACAGAGGTCTACATTAGTTATAAACTTATTGGCCCATTAGCTCAGGCTTCTTATTGACTAATTCTTATAACTTACATTTAGCCCATAATTCTTGTCTGAGTTAGCCACATGGCTTGGTACCTTTTTCGGCAAGGCAGTCACATCTTGCTTCCTCTGAGGCTGGGTCATGACTACAGACTGAAACTTCCCTCTTCCCAGAATTCTCATTGCCCCGCCTCTACTTCCTGCCTGGTTACTGGCCAATCAGCATTTTATTAAAAGTAATACAAGTGACAGGACAAAAGACCACTGTCCCACAGCGGCTATCTGTCACGTTGCCTGAGGAAGAACTTTGAAGCCGCAGTTTGTCATTGAGCAAAGGACACCAGCTGGATTGGAGTTGCCCTTGGTGCACAAACCCTGTGGCGTTGCTGAGTGTGCATAGACTTCTAAGGGAAAGTCTCTGCAGCCTTTGCTGAGCTGCGGCTGGAGCCCCGGTTATGCTAAGTCCCTACAGCTGCATATATGTTTTCCAGAAGAGAGGAACAACTTTTCTAGAAGACTGCATGCCAGGTGTGGCGGTTCACTGATGGGAACTGGGCAGGGAAAGCATTTAAAAAGGGGGAAGGAGAAGCAGACTAGCTTCCTGTCTCTTTCCCTTGCCTGCAATTTATTACCAGTGAGTTCTGGAGACCAGAAGTCAGAAATCAGCCTGTGCAGTAGGAAAGGCTAGAGGAGGCATGGTTTCTTCTGAGGACTGTGAGAAAGGATTTTTTTTACCCAGGCTTCTCTCCTCGGTGTGCAGAGGGCCATCTTCTGTGTGTCTCCTGGAATCATCACCATTCTGTGTCTGGATTGTTTACCTGTGAAAACATCGGTTGCTTTCAGGGTCTGCCCTGGTGGCATAATTTTGACTCGATTCTTCTGTAAAGATTGAGTGAGTTGTCTTCTGAGGATCCGGAAGTGAGGACTTCAGGGAATAAGCCACGCCCGGTTCCTGGACCCCTGCCATTGCCAGGCACTCTGTATCTGCACCCTGCCCTGCTTCCTCCTGTGGAAATTGGGCCCCCGGAGGAAACGATGCTAAGAGCATGCGCAGAAGGAGCCCTTTGCTCCAGGCCGCTGTCCTGCTTTCACAGGTGACTTTCTTTCAGTCCCACAACCTTCAGCATCCCGGGGCCCTCTGTCTTTTATCTGCAAGGAGAAAGCAGTACAACAGCATTCAGACCCTGTGACCTGTATTAAACACCACCTCAAGCTGGTTAAAAGCATTGAGACACGCAGTGACCTCAGGAGAACTCAGAACAAGAACACAGTCTCTGTCTGTGTTTTCTTCTTTAACTTGGGGTGTTCCTAGCTTGACAAATAGTGAATGTCACAGCTGTCCCTAGGTGACAACATTCTCTCGCTTTCCTCATGCTGGGGTATCATGAGCAGGACGGGTAGCAATTCCCACGGGAGCTCAGGTTCGGCTGGGAGGAGGTCTGTCTCAGTCTGGCAGGGTTCCATTCCGAGCCCACACCCCTCCTTCCCTGTGCCAGCTGTTCGCTGTTCCAATGCACCTCCCGGATGCCTGCATTTCTCTTCCCAGATCCCAGTCCCATGTCCATGCCACAGGCCACAGAGGTCAAAGCAGGAGCATGAACGAAGTCAATGGGTTTGGAATTGAAGAAAAGAACATCCAGAAATGTGTGCCCCAAAGTCTACAGCGGCTAGAGCATGCTGGGAAATAAGGCCAGTAGGGTAGAGTAGCATCCAGGGCAGGAACTCATTCCTGGTCCTATGTGCGGTGGGACCTGGAGATGTGCATTTTCTCAAGGGCTGCTACGTGACAGGATAAGGTGTGAGCCTTCCGAGTCCCTGGTACCCATCACTGCCAATGCTGTTATATCCCAGAAGACTCATGCGGTGGCTCACGTGCATCCTGAGCAGTGGTCCACATAGCTTCCGTGGATACGCTGCGGGGACATTTCCAGTGGGCTGACACCCACAGCAGAATCTTCAACCTCTTCTGGAGACCCTGTATCCTTTGGAGAGCCGGTTTCACGCTGGAATGTGAAGGCTATTTCTGGACAATGGCATCTTCTTCAACTTTCAGAAGAGCCTGGGAATAAAGGGGGTGAGTCAGCCTGCACTTATTTTAGGGAAGCTTAGGAATTTAATCTGTAGTCACTTAGCTTCCCCACTGCCTGCCAGTGGTGACATTTGGGGGCAGAGCACAGCAGGCAGAAATACTGTGTTGATCATCATTGATGGCTACCCAGCTCCTCCTCCACCAGGAGCAGCTTTATGAATTTTTGCAGAAGATTTCCAGGAAAGTGGACATCCAGAAACTGTTAAGTCCAAGGCATCTTCTCAGGGCTGATGAGCTGGTATCATAAAGGCTCCTGGTATCCTGTCACTGGGCTCGTACAATGCGTGGCACACTGTGGTGTCTTTGCCAAATCACCTCATTTGATGGAGATGTCAGCACTCTGTTACAGGTGTTGCCATCCCAGTTTTAATGAGCAATTAGCATTAGCCTCGGAACGTTAAACACAGACCCAAGGTACGAGTCCAGATTTGAACTCTGAAGCCTGTGTGCCTGTGACCCCAACAGGTCTGGCTAACAAGTGTCTCCCTCGCTGCCACCCTGTGGTTGTGCTCTTAGGGCATTGACTGGTCATGGGATTATTTCCTGCTTGCCGCAGACTTGGCCTCAGGATCCTTCTCAACACAGCACTCCAGGCAGCTGAACCTTGGTGTCCTGGACAGGAAGCCCCTCCCTCCTTTTAGCTTTATTTTCCTTTTGTACTGAATCAAAACCAGGTCTGGCTCTGCCATGGCTTTTTGTTCCTGTTGCTCATTTCTCAAGATCTATTTACAGTCTTTAGAGAAGAAAAACTTGTAGGAAGCTGAGAACTCAGTACCAGTATGGTTTTCTGTAGTCAGTGGAGAGTCTGTGTGTTTTACACTTTATGTATTTATGGTTATCGTGTCTGTGCGTGACGGAAAAGGTATGCATGCCGCAGGGCCTCGGTAGAGGTCAGAGGGCAACACCTCTATGAGGCTTCTGGGCATAGACCTTGGGTCACCAGGTGACTAACTCTGAGCCAGCTCTCCAGCCTGATTCTGTTGTCTTTTCGCTATGGATCTTTTTGCTTGGGGGGCGGGGGGAATGTCATTTGGGGACCCAAAGCCTTGACAGGGACAGTGAGCTTTGGTGGGGAATGAGCTGTAAAGCCTCATGCTGTTTAAATCAGGCAAAGCTTTCAAGTGGCTCCGGATGATGAGGTGACATCACGGGGTGGTGGGTAGGTTAGGACACAGAGGATGATGGGGCAGCCTGCAGAGGCACATGGTCAGCTTCCGTTGCTGGGAGACACATCAGCCCAGCAAACAGACAGCTGTCTCAAGGGGAAAAACGCCAAGAGGGCCTGGACCCAACACGGAGAAGGCAGATCTTTAAGAGGAAACTCAGATGAGAGAGTGGAGGAAATGGGGAGATGGTCAAGATTAGACTGCTTGGAACTCTTCCTATTCCCCCAAGTTCTCCTTCCTCTCCCCTTCTCCCTTTCTCTTCCCCTTCCACCCTCCTTTCTCCCCCCACCCCCATGCTCCCAATTTTGTCGGGCGACCTTTTCTATTTGAATTTTTTAAAAGCAGTAATTATCACTATAGATTACTGGTTTTGCAATAAACTCTTTTGCTAGGTATCCCATGGTAATAGCACCCACAGGTAGGTGGTTGAGGTGTGTGCATGCACGTGGATGTGTAAGCGATAGACTGATGCCAGGAGTCTCCCTCGGTTTCCATTTACCTTATCTTTTGAGATGGTTGGGTCTCTCATGGAGCCTGAAGATCACCAATTCAGTTAGAATAGTAGGCCAGCAAGTCCACTGGGCATCCCCTGGTCCCTGCCTCCCAAGTGCCGAGATTATAGGTGCTTACCACTGTGTTGGCTTTTTGATGGGAGTGCTGAGCGTCACACTCAAGGTCCCTGAGTTTGTGTGGCATGTATTCTATTGACTGAATCATTTCCCCAGCCTCTGAGTGGTTATGTTTTGATACTTAGATCACCTTGGTTCTTTCTGATTATCTGAACCAAAACACTGGCCCTCAGAACAGACACTCCCCCACCCCCGGAATAGAATCCCCTCTCCCTATATATCTCACTGAGCCTGTGTGTGCCTGCTATGCTAGTCCAGAGGCCCTCAGAATCATTTGGATCCCAGGAAGTAAGAGGGCACGTTAGAGACACATTCACCTTCCCTCCTGAAATGCCAGTGACTTCAGGGTCCTGGGAAATGTCACAAAGCTGCGCTGGGTGCATCCAATTCGGTCCTCTCCTTAGCTTCAAAGCCTGGTGTGGATGCTGAAGGAACTGTCGATGTGCCTGCAAACTGCATGGCAGGGGTGGAGAAGACCAGAAAGCAAGCGGGCTTCGGCAGGAGGGAGCAGACACCCCGGTATCTCTCCTCTCTTTCACCCCGATTCCTCGTGTACACTATAGAAGGTGAAGGTCCTGACTTGGAATGCCTAGTGCTTGCATGTGGTGTGCATATGTTCTTTGGAGTTAAAGAGATCAATGAGATTAACCCATATGCTCTCTATTCCATGGCCATATCCCAGACCAGATTCATAGGGCCCTGACAATTATCAGTTGTTCTGGCCACCTGAGGGCCTCACCTTCTCCCAGGCAGCTCTAGAGAGAGAGAGAGAGAGCGCCAAGCTGGCTCTGGCAGCTGATCGGAGTGGCTGAGCTCTGCAGACACCCATTGCCAAAACTACTTACATTGCTTCCCCAAAGGGCTTCTGGATGCAACTGAGTTTCCAGTTACTCCCCGAGTTAGGGGAAAACTTCATCTGCCTAGATATTGTCCTTTCTGTGCACTCACCATTGAGGAAAATAGATTCTGATTTCCTGTGGCTTCTTTCAAGGAACAGAGCACAGCACTGAGGAAATGACATCGCCAGCGTGACATCGCAGCAGGGCAGGGATGGGATCATCTACGTATTTTGATTGCATTTTAAAATTCCATTTACACACAATCGGGGTGCAGTTAATTAACCGCAAGTCAAAATGCCGGTCCAGATTTCAGGGAGTCTGATTTTAATAGCTTCCTCCTCCAACAAGGCATTTCTATGACCAAGAAAACCCGCCATTCCAAGGCGGAAACACTGAACTTGGTTGGTCCTCCTCCATCTGTCAACAGTCTTGATGATTTACGAAGAACCAGGACTGAAGTCAAGCGGTTATCTTTGGTGTCTGGGTAACTGAGGATAGTTTATTAGTTCCCTGCTGGACTTCTGTCCTGACGGAGTGCCTCTTTCTCAAACCCACTTGTTTCAAGAACTTGCTCTTCAACCTCTGGGGCTGTAGCAGATTGTAGAGCCTTGAGGAAGTAGGGCCTAGTAGAAGGGAGGTAAGACAGAGAGGTTGTGCCCCCAACCCCTTCATGTTTCTCTCTGTCTCTCTCGGCCTCTCTCTCTGTCTCTCTCTCTCTTTCTCTCTCTTTCTCATATATATAGAGAGATGGTTACCATGAGGTGAGTGACTTCCTTGCCACATACCTCTCCCAGATTTCTATCTCACCACAAAGTAAAGGAGCTTAATGACCACAGATTGAAACCCAAGCCAGCGTTGCCTCCTTGACAACTGTTTCTCAGGTATCTTTGTTAGTGATGGAAAGTAGACTGGTCCCTCTCCTGTCGTCTAC
>NC_022031.1:50710705-50712009 GCF_000317375.1 Microtus ochrogaster
TTCTCTGGTGATGGAAAGTAGACTGGTCCCTCTCTTGTCGTCTACAGTATTTTCTTCGGTGATGGAAAGTAGACTGGTCCCTCTCCTGTTGTCTATGGTATTTTCTCTGGTGTGCTGACAAATTGAAATACTGAAAGCAGATCAAAGAGAGCTGGCAAAGTTTCTTTCTGTACGTTTACCCAGATCATAGCTGGCTGATGCTTTTCTTCAGGTTTTCCAGGACAACAGAACTTTGCAGTATTTTTTTCTTTCTCGTTTTCGCTCCTTTCTTTTTAAATCAAACTGGTGTAGGTAGAGAGATTGCATAGTGGTTAGCAACACACTTAATTCTCAGCATCCACACTGGGATGATGGTGACTCACAACTGTCTGGAACTCCATTACCAATGGATCCAAAGCCATCTTCTGGCCTCAGTGGATACGAGACTTGCATGTGTTACACAGACTTACAAGCTGGCAAAACACCCATACACATAAAAGTTAGCAATAAACAAATCTTTAAAATGTATAATGTATTCCCCAAAAGTGGAAAAAATAAGTTTAAGATGATTAAAAGATAACAAGCCTCATCAATATTTTAACATTGTAAAAAGAGAAACAGCCTATGAGCTGGCTCAGCAGGGGAGGGGCTTGTTGCATAAGCTTGGCATCCTGAGCTCAATCCCTGGAACTTATGAGGTAGAAGGAAATGACCTAATTCCCAAAGTTGTCCTTTGACCCCCCGGGTGCACACAAAAGTGCCTGCACACACACACACACACACACACACACACACACACACACACACATACACATATACACACACTATATATATACAAACCCCACACCACGTACCCTACCCACATACCACAAACAAACAGAGAGAATAAAAAGCCCTCACCATGTGAAAAATGGTGCGGGGTTTTCTTTGCAAAGGTTTCGTAGAGTTATAATTACATTCTATGCAAATTTTGTATTCAGCTTTTCACTTAGCATTTTCATAAACATTTTTTCATTTTGCTGCAACCTTCTCATGAATGTAATTTTTAATTGACTACTTAACGGTTTGTTAGGAGTCCATTTGGCTGTAAGTATCAGGAAACCAGAGAACCAGCAGTTCTACAGGGATTTTTAGTTTTTCGAAAAAGGAGTCGCGACAAGAGTGGATGCTCTTGGGACAAGACTCTACCTGTAGAGCATATTGGGGAACCAGCTCCTACAGCTGCACCATTTTTTTTTTTTTTTGGTTTTTCGAGACAGGGTTTCTCTGTGGCTTTGGAGCCTGTCCTGGAACTATCTCTGTAGACCAGGCTGGTCTCGAACTCA
>NC_022031.1:50712354-50767448 GCF_000317375.1 Microtus ochrogaster
ATCCCAGCACTTGGGAGGCAGAGGCAGGCAGATCTCTGTGAGTTCGAGACCAGCCTGGTCTACAAGAGCTAGTTCCAGGACAGGCTCCAAAACCACTGAGAAAATAAGGGCCAGAGCTATAGCTCAGGGTAGAAGCCTAGCATCAACCCTGTCCTGTTGTCACACACAAAAGACGAGGATGATGAAAAAAGTTTCCAAGGGTAAAATGGCACACATTAGAGTTGTCACATTGAAAGACAGTTAATCTTTAAATTTTTCTTTTCTAGAATCCCAGTATGATTGTTTCCCCAGGTAAATGGCAGGATTGAGAACCTGTGCTGTGTCCCATCAGACTTGTCTTCTACCAACAGCCATGAAATAGAGCAAAATCCCAGCCGACAGGGACCAAGGTGGCTGTGAATACCAAGGGTAGAGAGAAGAGGGCTCGTCCGTCTTTAGGTCTGCTCTGATTGGGAATTAACAGCATGGTGGGGTGGTCAGGCTGAGTAAGGGCTGAGGAGACGCCTGGAGTGGTGGCGAGAGCATCCTTGCTCATCTGATGAATGGGAGCCTCTGGCCTGCAGCATCTGCATGGCTCCGGTTTCAAACTAGGGAATATTTGCTAATACTTTACCAGTTCCCATGATACCTGTTGCAGGGCGGGACCTTTCTCCAGGTTGCCTTTGATCCAGTTTATTTACCTGAAAGCTACCTCTTTGGTGAATTCACCTCCTCAACTCCTTATACCTGAGGGATTTGGGGCCGTCTGCATCTTGGGTCTGGGCTAAACCCCAAGCCTGTCCAGGGTGAAACATCTTTTTCTGCACTGTCTGTTATCATGACTTTATTGCTTTTCCTGATGCCTTAGAATTCCCCTTTTGTTCCAACAAAAGGTGAAAATCAATGTACTTTCCACTTTTTTAATTTAAATTTATTTTTCACTTTTCATACCAACGCCAGTTTCTCCTTCTGCCCCCGCCTCCCCCATTCAACCCCATCCACTCCTCATGCCCCAACTGTAAAGCAGTAATAAGCCTTTTCAAAGTTGTCTTTTAAATTTATTTGCAAAAGAAATCCTATTGAAATGAACTTTACACTCTGAGGCCGGATATGGATAGTAAATGCATGAGTCTGAATTTGTGTGATTCAACCTGCAAGTATTTTTTATTGTCTGTGTTGCTGATACCCTTGTGGATGCTGAGGGTAGTAATAAGTACAGTGTAGTCTTGGCCTTCACGGGGCTTGCAGTCCCGTACGAATGAGGTAGAATAATTGCCAAATGAATAAGTAAATGTGAGCTGGACCTGGTGGTCCAAATGGGTAATCCCACTCATCAGAAGACTATGATAGGAATTTCCAGCCTGGGCTACGTCCTATATCAGGTTAGCCAGGACTGTACATAGCAAGCCCTAAATACATAAATACAGACCAAGTAGATGCACACTATGTTCCTTGCAGGTCAGGCACTGGCGAGTGTTGAGGAAAGAGGTCACTTTAAAGTATGTCCTGGGAAGGCATTTCTAGGAAGGTGGCATTTGCTTGTTGGAGCAAAGAAGGGGTCACGTGGGTACCTGCAGGAGGCACAGTGGGGGCGGGGGAGGCACAGCAGATGCACTGGCCCTGAGCAGATGCCGCCGTGCATTCAAGAAGCAGAGGGAAGGTTAGAGGAGCAGAGGCAGAGTAGAGAAATGGAGACTGAGAGAATGTGACCAAGGATGTGGGAGCCCGGCTGGCTTATGCAGCATCTCTTTGCAGGGCTGATGTCTGATCAAAGGTTTAAAGCACAGGAATCACCCAGCCTGGGTATTTTTACAAAGGCTTACTGTGGCGTGTGGCAAGACTAGTTAGTAAGGAAGGGGTCAGAAGGAGGGAACCAGTTAGAAGGACGCTGTGGTAATTCCTGGGGAGGGGAGACCCATGAGAGCCCAGAGAGTATCCCAAGAGGCAGAGAGTTCCGGTAAAGCAAGCTCTGGGGATTCTCTCATCCAGGAGAAGTGGGATATGAAAGAAAGGTAAAAGTTAACGAAGCCCCAAAGGTTTCAGCTCAAGCAACAAGTAGGATGGAGTTTCATTATAATGAACTGGACACACCTCTGGGAAGGGCCTGGTGGGAAGGGAAATTGGAGCTCAGTGCGGAAACATTGAGTAAGAGATGCTCACTCAGTGCTTACGTGGGGATGTAAAGTGTGCAGTTCTAGTCTGGACTGCTGCAGCACGGTGCTGTGAGCCGGATGGCTCGGAAGGAAAAGAAGTCTATTGATGACAGTCTTGTTAGAGGCTGAGAAGTCTATCAACGGCAGTGTTAGAGGCTGAGACGATACAGCATTTGGTGTTCTCTTTCCAGGTTCGTATGACATCTCTGTGTTCTTGTATGATGGAAGGAGACATAGCAAGTCTCCGAACCTTTTGTTGTGTGGAGGAAGGATGGCAGGCACATATATGCTCGTGCATGTGGAGGTCAGAGGTTGACATCAGGTATCTTCCTCAATCACTCTCCACATTTATCTTTCATTGTTTGTTTGAAACAGGATTTCACTATGTAGACCAGGTTGTCCTGGAACTCACTGTGTAGACCAGGCTGTCCTTCAATTCAGTGTCCACCTGCCTCTGTCTGCTGAGTGCTGAGATTAAAAGCATGTGCCACCACACCAAGCTTCCATCTTTACTTTTGGAGACAGGTCTGTCACTGAATCTGATGCAAATTCAATGTGCCAGACTGGCTACCAAGAAACCCCTGCTTTCTTGCTCTCTTGTTCTCAATTGTGCAAGCAAGCATCCCTTCAGCTGACTTTTTTACGCGGATTCCAGCCATCCTAACTCAGGTCCTCACGCCTGTGTGGCAAACACTTTACCTACTGAACCATCTCCCAGCTGTCCTCCCTTCCTTCTTCTGCATATAAAGAGAATCCCAATATGTGTAAGAATTTAATAAAGACAGGAGGTCAATTCATTGATGAAAGGATGAATTGCTTAAGCACTAGCAAGAGTGTGGATGAAGAAAATGAACAGAACACTTCTTTCATAAGGGAATTGGTCCCATTCATATGTTACTGTGTATACAACCTGATCACTCTAAAGCCTTCTCTAATATCATCCCATCAGAGATCAGGTTTCTAACATATGAATTTGGGGAGCACATAGGCTTCAAGTAGGTTTGTGTGAAGTGTTATTGTTCACGGAGTCTAAAAGCTGACCAGAGAGGGAATTGAGTGCACCAGATAGACCAAGGACAATGAAATGAATGGCTTATAGCATATCAAAGCAGTATTAGGTTTTATTCGTTTCTATAAACTGCGTTCCTTTTTATAAATTAAATCATATTTCCAATGCATGATAGAAAGTTTCTGTGTTAAAGTATAGTAAATACTTACAGATGGAACCCCCTGTAGAACAGCAAGCATTATCTTTGCTACTGATATTGCTGTTTCTATTGCAGTTTTAAAGGCTTGTTATGGAATCATGGAATATCAAGGAGAAATTGAACATGCGGCCTTGCGGATAAATCCTGGGGCAGTTGGCAGAAGGAGGGTGGAGACCACTTGTGAAGGAGAGGGTCTCTGGCCAAACCCCCAAGGCTGGACTTGAGCATGTGACTGGGCATCCACTGGCCAAAGAAGCAATAGTCTTGCTGATGGTCTAACTGATGGCCAGAGGGGTGCCCTATTAGGGCAGTGATTGCTAACAGAGAGTCAGGATTGGGTAGCTAGCCATCTGGATCCAAGGTCTGTTGAAGGCAGGAACGCGGTGTTGGCAGGCGTTGAGCGCCTCTTAAGACTGGGGAATGCACATCCGAGAAAGAGGCATGCACAGGACAAAATCACCTAGCAAAGATGTTGGGGAAGTCTGCTCTTCCCTGAGTCATTGGGTTTACATCTGGGGACCAGGGTTGTTTACAGAACCCAAGAGGTTAAGGAAATGACCACTGAAAGGGAAGGGCTCGAGCTCCTCCTTCACTGGGGACACGACACCCTTCCTACCACTGTTTGGGCCCGCTCAGGCATTGGCTAGGGCTGAGGTCTCTTGCAGGGGCACTCACACATCCAGCTGTAGGACCTGGGAAAGGCAGGGGCAGAGGATGTGAAGAGGCTCTGACGAGGAACAGCTGTTGTCTCCCCACCAAGCAGATGGAAGGCCTAAAGACCGCCACCCCATTCATTTTATCCTTGGCACAATCCGGGTTCATTTTGTCTGTAGCCGCATTGCTCAGTATTCACATGAATCAGAACAGCCAAAGGGAAGCCACAGGGCCTTCCTGTCCTGTCAGCATCTTTTTCCTTCCCGGTAGTAGGCGTGCATGCCACAATAGCATCTTGGAGTGGCATGAGCCCATCAATCCACACTCCGACGCCATGGTATCTCTGACATATCACTTGATCTTCCTGTGCTGGAATCTTCATATCCTTGGTGTGGAAAAAGCAATACCTGCTCTCTCGATGACATTTAGATAAGAAATATAGAAGTGCTAGGGGGAAATGCAGCTCAAAGCACAGCTGGGAGGCTTCATTGGTAGATTGGGCTACAGAGGCCTTGGCCTTGCGAAAGGAGCTGAGGTCAGTGCAGACTAAGTGGGCCAAATCAAATCTTTGATGGTTGAGTGGTTTTTTAAAAAGTGATTGCAGGTCTGCACAATTTAACAAGACTGCTCATAGCGCCTGGAAATATTTTTTCCAGAGACGATCAGATAAAGCCAAGTTTGAAATTGGTCATCGCTGTAAATCAAGCGGGCGGACTATCAGTGACCTAGATTTCCCCCAGAAGTTTTCCCACAGGGAGCAAAAGAAAAAGCCGCCGTGTGGCTACTGTGGCTTGATTTGTCAAGAGATTTCCACCAACAGCACAAGATTGCCCATCGCTCAGCTCGGTGTAATGAGTTGGGATTCCTGTAATTCAGAAGCCAGTGAGAGGTTGTGAATCACACGTATGGACTAAATGATCACATTTCCCCCTCCAGCTGCCAGCGGCGTAGAGCAGCCTCTGTCACGTTATTCCTTTCTGAGTTAAAACTCCCTGGCTTGTGGCTGAGGCTACTGCTTTTTAATGCCTGACGGCACAAGGTCAGTATTTTCCCTATTTTCTGCCCTCCTTTTAAAACCTAGGTAGAGACAAAGAATGATTGGAAGAGGAGTTGCTCTGAGACCTGACCTGGATGCCTGTGTTCAGTCTGTCCTTCACAGTTGGCACCCATTCAGACCATTGGGAGCTCTTCGAGGTCATTCTGGGATTGTCAAGAAGCACATATCCTCATCTTTTTTTTATGCCAGGTCCAAGAGCATGGTCTGTACCCCCATTGATAAAGTTAGCTATGGCTACGACAGGATGGTTCAGAATTGCTTCCTGTGGTCCTCTTTGGTCATATGTACTCAACCTGATATTATTATTATTATTATTATTAATTTTCTGAGACGGGGTTTCTCTGTAGTTTTGGAGTCTGTCCTGGAACTAGCTCTTGTAGATCAGGCTGGCCTCAAACTCACAGAGATCCACCTGCCTCTACCTCCCGGGTACTGGGTTTAAAGGCATGGATCATTGCCACCTGGCATTATTCTTTTAAAAAACAAAACAAAACAAAAAACAAGGTCTCAAGTATACCAGGCTAGCCTCAAGATTTCTATGTAGCCAAAGCTGGCCTTAGATGTTCTTGCCTTCAGCTCCCAAATACAGGAATTACAAGTATACACCGCCAGGACCAGTTTATGCAAAATTAGGGCTAAACCCCAAGGCTTTGTGCATGCCAGCAGAGCAGGCTGCCGACGGAGCTACATCTTCAGTACCCAACCTACTACTGTGCCATCATTTTACTCTCTGTTCTAAACTCTTGGCCCAGCAGTTGACTTTGACTGGACTCAGATCTGCATGACCGCTGTCACTGAGCTTCGTTGACCCGTCCTTAAATACTCCTGTGCATCAGGAGTGTCCTGAATGGTGGAAGTTCACATTAAGACACAGATGGAAAGCCTGTTCCACATGACAGAAGGCATTTGTTATCCTCTTGTTTCATTACCCCAAAGCTTGGCTCTACCACACTGCTGTCTTTTGTCCTCCATTAATTCATGTAAGTGTAAGTTCCCATGAGCTTAAATGTATACTTGATATCCAAGTATTGATGAAATTTCAAGTAAAGAACATCTAGAAACATCCAAGTGCAGGTCGGGCTATACTAAGTCTGAGCATGACTGTTGAAGACTCTAACACTCCGTCCGCCCCATTGACTTTCCTAACAGATGAAAAGTGCAATATGGAGCTTTGGAGGAAGACGGACTTCCTAGCATGGGGAGAACCGCCCATTCTTCTCAGCCACCTAGATGCAGAATGAGTACCTGGGGTCTCTGTGTGCCGAGACTTCACGGATGGTCCAGTGGAAAAATGACCAGTAAAGAGGGTTTATATGGGCCGGGCGGTGGTGGCGCACGCCTTTAATCCCAGCACTCAGGAGGCAGAGGCAGAGGCAGGTGGATCTCTGTGAGTTGGAGGCCAGCCTGGTCTATAAGAGCTAGTTCCAGGACAGCCTCCAAAGCTACAGAGAAACCCTGTCTCAAAACTCCACCCCCCCAAAAAGAGGATTTACATGGGCAACGTGTACTCCAAGAGAGAAGCTTGTGGTACTCTCAGACACTAGCCAACTTATCCATGGCCACAAGTTAGTAAAAGGCCACCCAAATTTGAATAAGTCCATCTGATGCCAAGATTTATTGATCAGCTGTCAGACAATATATTTTCTTTAAATTTTTTCATTCGCTCTTTGTGAGTTTTGTACATGTTTTGGTCATAATCACCCCCACCCCAGTATGGCTCAGTCCATCCCCCTTCCTGCCCACCCGGCTTTATTTATTCCTGCATGTGTGGCTTTCCAGTAGACTGTGGTCAACCTTCTGGGGCCTGCCCTCTTAAGGAAAACCATTTCTTCCTTTCCCAGCAGCTAACACTTGTCAATAACTCCACTGCCAGGGATGAGGCTCATGCCCAACTCCTATGTGGGATTTGTTCTGGCTTGGGCTTGTATGGGTCTCATACATGCTGTCATAACTGCTGTGAGTTCATATGTACAGTTGCGCTGCTGTGTCCAGAAGATGCTGTTCCCCGTATATACTTTCTAAGCGAGCTGCTCTAGCTGGATTGAAGGGCTAAAGTAAGAAATGGGAGGGTGATGGAGTGGTGGACCATGGCCTTGTATGTCATGGCAGATAAAGAGTGGGGATTTCGATCTGTGGACAACGGGACTCTCTCAGCAAGTGGTCTGGTTGGGTGTGCAGTTCGAGGGATTATCCCACTGTAGTGTACAATGTCATTTTAATTGGGAGAGATAAGGGAATGTCAGGAAGATCAGTCAGAGGCATCCATGCCAATGTTGATCAAAGAACATTAGGGACCTTATAAAGACAGGAAGTGGCTATGGAGATGGGAAAGAGGGAGTAGATGTGGTGGATAAGGCATTGAGTTGATGGACCTTGGGACTGATTGAATAACAAGTGAGATATAAAGAAATAAAATTGATACCCATGTTTTATACACAGATGAGTAGATGATTGATACTCAACACATGTGGTGGAAACAATAAACTCGGTATGGATATATGGATATCATCGTGTCTTTAAAACGCATAGGTGGGATGCCTGGTGTGGCAAATGGATATAAAAAGTATGTAACTCATACTTCTATATGAAGTGTGGTCTGGTTTGGGACCATAGCCAGGGAATGACGTTATCCAGGGAAAGAACATAAAGTCAGTCTGGTGACCCACATTTAAGTCATGAGGCAGCCAGAGGGCTAGGTGGGATGCAGGAAGCAGAAGGAGGATGGTTGGAGACGATGAAGGAAAATTTTGAGACTAGGGGAGTGATGCACAGTGCCAAACACTGGATAGTAACTAGGCAAGTCTGGAAAGTGTCCCTTGAACAGAAGGCTTCGAGCAGCCCTGAGAAGAATGGAGAAGTAGATCCAGTAGACAGTCAGTAGACGAGAAGAGGAGGACATGTTGAGTGAAGCCTTTGTCTTTTGTGAAGAGAGGTCATTGGATTTACATGGATTCTTTATATAGAAAACGTCTAAAATCTTCAATGAAAGAATAAGGAGAAAGAGTGAGAGGTGGAAGCTATAGACAAGAGGAAGGATAAATGATAGTCCCCGAGAGGTCAAGAAGTAATGGAATTCAAAGAAATAGTTATTAGCCTTTATTTACAGACAACTGCATCTATGTTGAGTTTCTATGTAAAGTGTAAGGTTGAGTTGAATGGACGTGTCTTTCACAGACTCTCGAAACTCAACAATAACACAAAGATTCTTGGGCTGTATTGAGAGCTTGGCTGAGATGGAAGACCATACGTCTGTAGTTGGTACTCACATGAAGGTCATGGGTGTGGAGGATGACTTAACCCTCACATGAAGGTCTTTGATCATGGGTGTGGACGATGGCTTAATCCTGATTTGGGATTTTGCGAGATGAGCACACCCAAGAGAAAGCCAAAAGTTTGCTCAGGTTATAAGATGGCACTTGTTGAAGCCAGGGAGCCACATAATCGCAGCTGAAAAGAGGAAGAGCTTTGATGGATTAGGAGGAAAAGGAAGACGTTGACGATGAGGTCCAAGCGTAGATGTGAGAATCAGCTAGTGAGAGACCAGGAAGGATGCGATGATGTAGCTGGAGTCTGGGCTGTTGCCGCTGGACCTTTCAGACTTGTGAAGAGGCCGGAGTGTGGCCTTGAGTGTGGAAGGATGAGGAGCGTGGAGATGAAAGTCATTAGCAGTGGGGTTGTCAGGGAGTCGTGGGAACAGGAACTAGATGAGTCATCCCGGGTGGCTGTGGGATTTCATGTGGGTTCTGTGAACCACAGATGAAGTCATTGGTTGATAAGGGTTGAAGGCGTAAGTCACAAACAATGCCACAGCAGTTTGGAATTATGATTAATAGGGTAGTATTTATTTAAAGGGGAAAAAACTTACAGATCACCGTCAGCCCTCTGCGCAACCAGGAAGGGAGTCTAGTCGCCGGTGGAGCAGGAAGTGAAGAAAGTGGAGAAGGAAGTGGCCGCTTTTTTAAAGGGAGAGAGACCATGCCCCAATGGGCTGGTATCTCAGCGGCTATAGGCTGGAGGAGTGGAAGGACCTCCCGCAACACCTCCCCGTTTTGTTTAAGTAAGAGAGTTCTAAACCTACTATGAAATTATATACAATAAGTACAAATATCCTATTCTAACTAGCTTAGGTCTTGTATAATAAATAACTTGGCCAACAAGCCTCCCTTAATCAATATGAGTCAAGCTTATAAATCCATGGTTAGAGTTTGAATCACGGCGAGCATTTCAAATGCTCAGTCCAGTTGGCGCTCCTGTGGCTGCTTGCTTGACACTTGGGCACGGTTGCTGGCCTTTTGGCATGATGTGAGGCTGGTTCTGAAGTAGGAACACCCCATGCATAACCAAATGTCCTGTTCTAATGCACACTTGGCATCCAAGCGCGCTCTCATGCAGAACACTGTCGGGCCAAGGATGACTATGAATCACAGAGGCGGCAAGTGACATCTTAAAAACTTAACCTGCTATGATGAAAGAGTTCGGATGTCTTCATAGCGTAAAGAGCTGAAAACACACACAAACCAACAAGCGTCAAGGTATATGATGGGCTGTGGATTTGGCTCAGTGGCTAACGCGCTTACCAAAGCAAGCTTGAGGCCCTGAACCCGTGTGAGAGCAAATGCAACAGCAGGTGTCTGTCATCTGCATGTTCCTATGGTGAGGTGAAAGATGGCACAGAAGAATCGGGGGCCAATGAGCCTGGCATACGCAGTGGTGAACAAGATACCCCGTGTCAGTGCGGGAAGTGACAAAGGACACCCGAGGTTTCCCCTTGCCGGCTACCACACACACATAGACTGAAAAGCAAAGCAGAAAGGTGTATCATATAAACTTGTAGCAATACACCTCTCTGATGAGCTGCACCCCAGTATCTACAGCGAGCGCGTGTGGGTCAAAAGAGAATACAGGAAGCTAGTAGTAGCTGGTGGCCTGCCTGAGAATTCCTTAGGGGAGGCTGAGAATTCCTTAACGTCGCGGAGGCGATCACAGAAAGCTTCGTTCTGTTTTGTGACTTGACTCCGTGTGCGGCGAAGAAGGTAGCACAGCTGTAAGCCAGCTGTGTTTCATTTCGGCTTGGAAACAGAGCCCTTTGTCCGTTCCAAATGTTCTCAGCACCCCCATTCCTCAATTTCACAGACTTTGGTTTTTAGTGGAGAAGTCGTTGACACACAGGTTCGCTCTTGGAAGCAGCTGCTCCTCGGGACTTCTGGCAACCTTTGGGGATTGAATTTAAGCCAACGAGGCATTCTGTGAAACGCAGTAAGGTAAAGGTATGTCCCATATGTCTTCTAACCGCACCGGGAACCCAGCTAGATGAGGATTGGCTTCCCCAACTGAAAACATAAAGTGATGTGGCGCCCCCTCGTGGATGAAATTTCTTAACTGCGTTCTCTCATATTGCTCAGGGATGAGAAGGCGTATTAATACATACGCTAAGGAGTGCTTTTTAACTGTGGGCAGCAGTAAAACGAGAGTTATAAATAAGGCTTTCAGAAACTATTTACTTCCCAGACTTTTAATGCTACAGCTAATGGCTGTGAACCACGGCATCTTGTAACCTGAGGGGCAATGGAGAGACTTAACATGAAAAACTGCTGTAGGCCTCCAATCGAGAGGAGGGAGACCTGCCGACCAGTCCCAAGAGACTTCTGGCAATGCTGGCATGCTGTATTTATTTTTAATCGTATAACTGGATAGTAGATACTCAATAACTCCATCTACATGTTGAGTTTCTTTTTCTGGACCTGTGTTTAATTTTAAAATGTGTTTTAATGAAAATCTTTGATTATCTACCTTGTTTTCTAAATTTACAGCCCTTAATGGTGAAAAGAGACTAAGGGATGTGTGTGTTCCACACTTTGGTCCTTTCAGAACAAGACACAGATTATTATGAACCCACGGGATGGGTTCATGTTGACAGGCTCGGTATCATTGTTAGAACTTGAGTTTGGGCTGAGCAGAGAGCTCAGTGAGTGAAACACTTGATGCATGTATGTGAGGACCTGGACCCACCTAAAGCCAGGTGTGCCATTTCTGTGCCAGCGTGAAGACAGAGGCAGGGGAAATCTCTGTCAGCTTGCCCACCAGCTAGCCTAGTGAGACACACAGGGAACAGCCAGAGATCCTGTGTCAAAACAAGGTAGAAGACAAGGCAGATACTTGAGGTTGCCCTCTGACCTCCATATACGCACGCAGATATACCTCACATGCAGGCACGCATGTGTAAGAGCGAGAAAGAAAGATTGACAAGGAAGGCATCCCATTGTGAGTCCTAAAGTCTGAGAAGAAATCATGTTCTGTTTTAGAATTGAGAAATGTACATATTCGTAACACTGAACCACTGGCTTCTCCCCACAGCGATGACAGTTTCTATAGAACATTTTTTGGGGACACATCACGTAAAAGCCCTGGAGGGGGAGCGATCAACATTAGCTGATTGTAAATAGTTACAGTGACTCCCACGACCCCATGTTAGTCACTCAGAGAAAATTATTCAAGACATATAACACATTTAAACTCACCTTAAAGACAATTTTGACGAAGCTTCTGCATTCCTACAATCCAGATGAGAAGTAAGTTTTGGGGTTTCTTCCTTTTGTCTGTTTGTTTTTAACAACAAACTTCAAAAACTCAAATTGACTCCAGCAGCACCTGCTAGGTTTCTATAATACCCTGTGAGCTATTGGGGACCCTGGGAAGGGGAGAAGACACTCTTCCAGCTTCCAGGGTTAAGTGACAGGGTCCCCAACACCTGCTCCTACCTTCACCCCCTGTGTTTCCCATCATTGCAGATAGACCTGCACAGCCAGGGGAACGCAGGTTTCTGCGGCCACTTCTCCACACACCTTATGGAACTCTGCTGGCTCGGAGGTTCTTGCTCCTCCTCTGTGATCCCCTCTCCCTCCCTGCCAACAACTGGATCACATATGTGTATTATGTATGTTCATCTTTGGGGGCCTCTTTTCTTTCTCCGTAGCACTGTTCAAGTAGCGATCAATTGTTATGAATTAGAATAGACAATCTCGACTTTTTTCTGGTGTTGTGAGACGACAAACTATGAAAAGCTCAACTCTCTCGTGTGTAAGATAAAAGTGACAGCCTCTACAGCAAGAGAGGGGTGGGCCCAGTGTGGCACACACCTTTAATCCCAGCACCAGGAAGACAGAGGCAGATGGATCGCTATGAGTTGGAGGCAGCCTGGTGTCCATAGTAAGTTTCAAGCCAATCAAGTCTGTGTGGTGAGATCGACTTTGTCTTAAGAAGAAAAAAGAAGAGGGATTGGAAATTTTAGTTTATGCTTTCATGAAAATGTTCTTCTGTAACCTACTTTGATAAAAAAAAATAAAGTTTAGTTTGAAATTGCGTCTAAAGTAAAAACTGGAGATCAGTTCATCACGAAATGTGTTCAATATGATTGGTATGTGTGGAATATTATATAACTGCTATAAATGGCAGAGATAAGTCTGTGGCTACGTAATAGCTCAGACACAGGCATACCTTACATAAGGCCCAGGCTGGGCTGCAGAATAAAGCAGTCGAGTTCCTTTGGGCTTCTCTAGGACACTTTGGACAAAGAATTGTCACCAACCACACGTTAAATCAAAGGAACACAACAGCTCAAAGGTTGCGTACATGTGTTTATTTCCTGTGACACAACCACACGGGAAGCTGTCCCAGGCCTCAAACAGCCTTCAGACTTCATGCTAGCCCTGGAAGGTTTAGAGTCATATTTAGAACTTAAGAAAGGGGGGGGGGGGCTCTTTAACTTCTGGTTTCAGGTGCTCCCCATCATGGTCAGGAGGTGTAGTCGAGCTGCTTGGGTCATCACAGTGGGCCCAGAAGCAGAGAAGTGGGTGCTGGTTCCCTCCTCTTCCCTCTTTTTCATTCTTCCCTAGCTCCGGCTCATAGGATTGTGCTGCTGGCATTCAGGGTGGGCCACTGCACTGACTGGTTCTGTGCATCAACTTGATAACCTAGAGTCGTCAGAGGAAGGAGTCTCGGCTGAGGAAGTGCCTCCATGAGATCCAGCTGTAAGGCATTCTCTCAATTAGTGATGGATAGGGGAGGCCCAGCCCACTGTGTGTGGTGTCGTCCCTGGGCTGGTGGTCCTGGGTTCTGTAAGAAAGCAGACGGAGCAAGCCATGGGAAGCAAACCAGTATGCAGCACCCCTCCATAGCCTCTGCACCAGCTCCTGCCTCCAGGATCCTGCCCTGTTTGAGTTCCTGTTCTGCCTTCTTCCAGCAGTGAAGAGCAGTGTGCACGTGTAAGCCGAATAAGCCCTTTCCTACCCAGGTTGCTTTATGGGCATGGTGTTTCAGAGCAGCAATAGAAACCCTTACTAGCCATAAAATGTTCTCACAAACTCATAAGCATATGCCTCCCCCAGCCCGTCTTAGGGTTTTATTGCTGTGAAGAGACACCATGACCATGGCACCTCTTATAAAGGAAAACATTTCACTGGGGCTGGCTTACAGTTTCAGAGGTTTAGTCCATTGTCATCATGGTGGGAAGCCTGGCAGCATGCAGACAGACATGGTGCCAGGGAGTTAGCGGAGAGTTCTACATCTGGATCCCCAGGCAGCAGGAAGTGACTGTGGTCCACGGGACAGGCTTTTGAGCTTCTGAGACCTCAAAGCCTACTCCTTAGTGACACACTTCCTCTAACAAGGCCACACCGCCACACCTCTTAATAGTGCCACTTTCTATGGGCCTATGGGGGGCCATTTTCTTTCACACCACCACACCCCCCTTCTAGAAGTCTAGATCCAGTCAAGTTGACAGTGACTACTGAAACCCCCTGACTTGTGGAATTGCTTGCTAAGCTTGTCCTGGTTGGTTCTTGACCACCACAGAATCTTCTAACTACAACAACATCCTGATCTCACTCAAGTGCAAGAGTCTATCCCGGTCCTCTGAGTTTCCGATCCTGTTAGAAGCTCTCCCCTCTCTCTGTGCCCGGCACAGGCTCCACCTCCAAAATCATCACCAGCAAGGGAAATGGCAGCCTTGTGAGCTGTCAGGTGATACTAGGTACAGCCCAGAGCAGGGGCCTCCTGATGGCTCAACCTGTAGGGGAGGAATGGCAGCATTTTCCTTGAGTGGCCGAATTAGCGGTGGTCTAACCTGATTCAACCAATGGGCTGCCTCCTTCACCACAGACCCTACGTAACTGAGGTCCTGGATGTGTTCCACTTAGAATCGCTCATGGACTGTTGTGCCCTTAGTCTTTCATGCATTCATGCAACAATTCTGAAAAGCTTATTTTTGTTAGATCATGTACTAACCATGAGAATGTGGGCATTGAAAGGGCATGGCCTTACCATCTCAGGCTTCATTTTACAATACTGAAGAAAAGGTATCCTGCTGTAGATGCGGGGGGGCTGTGGGTCACAGTGATGCTCTTTATCTGTTCTCCGATTACAGAAGGTCTGGGGAACCCATAGGACAGGGTGCTGCCCTGGGCCTCCCCCAGGCCTGCTACCTAGCTGTTTCCATGGCCTCCCTGGACATTACTCCACCAATCTTGGAGGGACTTTGTAAAAGTGATCTTTTTTGTGTATTCAAAACATAAAATGTCCCAGATTCCATTGCTTACAGTGGCACTTTGGGACCAAAGGCATTTGATTTTTTTTTTTCAATGAAAACATAGTTCTTCATAAGTTAATGTTTTTCCTTCGAGACCGGAGTGCCTTTTCCTTGTTCATTATCTGCTCGTGCACCTAATTAGATTTGCAGGGTAAAATAATACCAGACTCACAGCTGTGTGCTGCATGAGAAATGTATTAGTAGGGAGCCAGAGGGTCTAAGAAATGGAGCCCAGCATGGGCTAGCCCACGGAGGAAGAGGGGAGTTAATTTAAAGGCTCGGGGGTAGTTCCCAGAATCAGAAACAAACGTGGCTGTCCTGACTATTGGAATTTTGAAGGCTCTCAATGGAGAAGACTCACTGAATTGCTTTAACAAAGAGAAAAGAAATATTTTGCTCTGATTTGAACTTTCTGTTTTCACAGCCTTTGGACTACAGTTCTGTGTTGCAAGAGTTCTCAAGGTCACAACTCTGGGAGAGGCTAACATGCCCTCTCTTGGGAAACCACTCCAGTTGTTCCCCTCTGCCAGAGATGTGGAATTCTTCCTCTCCTCCTTCACTTCTTTGCTTGTCTCCCTGTAGATTACCAGAGGTGGAACAGATGTCAGGAGAGCAGATATTTTTTTAAATCTATGGTTAAGCCCTGGGGACCATTTAGAGGTGTGGTTCTAGGGACCCCCTCTAGTTCTCCAGTGACAGCTGCTGATACTCATGTGTGTTTATCACTGCCTTCTAAAAGGTTTTCTACCCCTTCTCCACTGCCATAGTAAGTTTCTGTGCTGACACAGTAAACCAGATCATGCCGAACTGAAGAAGGATAATAGGTTTATTGAGCAAAGCAACTTCCAGGCAGGTTCTCTGGTCTCAGAGATTGAGGCCAGTGAAGTCATGCACCCAGACAAAAGCAGGGAGGTTTTATAGATTGTGGGCAGAGGTAATTGTTGGTGGAGGCTGCTCATTCATTTCCCGGTCACCCAGACCCAAAATAATCACACATAAACTGTATTAATTAAACAACTGCTTGGCCAATCACTTAAGCATATTCCTATCTAGCTCTTATATCTTAAATTAACCAATTTCTATTATTTTATATTTTACCACCACGCTAGTAGTTTACTGGTAAAGTTCCCAGGCATCTGTCTCCTATGGCACCTCTTTGACTCCACCTACTTTCTCCTTTTCTATCTGCTTAGAATTCCCTCCTTGCCCTATTCTGCGCTGTAATAGGCCCAAAGCAGATTCTTTATTAACCAGTGGTATTCACAGCATAGAGAGGAATCCCAGCATCAGGTGTTAATGTGCCTACAGTCTATAAAACACAAGCTGGGCTTGTGGTTGTGGGATTCCCCTCTGTTTTCTGTGAATACCTTGGTGAATAAAGAAACTGCCTTGGCCTGTTGATATGGCAGAACTTAGGTAGGTGGGAAAAACTAAACTGAATGCTGGGAGAAAAGAGGCAGAGTGAGGAGAAGCCATGGAGCCACTGCTCGGAGACAGATGTGCTGAAACTTTGCTGGTAGGCCATGACCTTATGGTGATGCACAGATTAATGGAGATGGGTTAAATTAAGATATAAGAGTTAGCCAGTAAGAAGCTAGAGCTAATGGGCCAAGAAGTGCTTTAAATAATATAGTTTCTGTGTGATTATTTTGGGGCTGAGCAGCCAGGAACAAACAGACACCTTACAACAGGTTTGTGCCCAAGTATGGTCAAAAGCTGAGCACTTAGGCGGGGCCTTGGGTGGCTGGCAGCATCAGGGGAGGGAGCTGCCAACAGACCCAAGAGTGCAGAACTAGACTTGTTGGTGCTTTTCCTTTGTTCAGAGACTCTCTGAGTGTGTGGAGTTTAGAGATAGAGATGGGGCCAGGGGGTGGGGGCAGGGAGAACATGGCTTCCTGAACCCTGCTGGAGTGAGCCAGAAGTTCCAACGTAACATCCTGATTTGGGGAAATATGGGTGCTGGTTCAAATCTGACTACTTCCTGTTGACATTAGAGGTCATGGGGAGGGAGTATTAGGAGTCAGTGGGCTCATGCTCAGTGGGAAGTATGGGTAAAGAAACAATCAGTAAACCATTACCTGGGAAACCTCAAGAGTTCCTTCCTGGAAGAGCTAGAAAAGACAAGGGGCTAGAAGAAAAAAAATTGACAAATGAGAACAACAGATCCCATAATAGGGTCCAGCCAGGTGAAAAGGGAGGACTACTATCATGGGAGAGGGAATAGGATGGTTATGTTGTCTGAGGTCCTCCCCTTGTTTCTGGGGTGACTCGACCTGGGTCTCCACAGGGCCAGACTCGCTGATGTAGTAGCATCATCCTTTCCCCAGGAACATGCAGGTGTCTGTAAAACAGCTGGAACAGATTTATACCTTGGCGTCATAGCTAAGGCTATGGCTTCGCGTTAAAAAGCATATATATTTTTCCTGTATCTAGACAGCCTGATAAATATTTTAGTCCCATGAAACACACCTTTAAATCTATATTTAGAAGCCTCTGGTTATGGTGTGAATAGTTGGTGACGTTGAGTCATCCAAGTATGGACAGATAGACACACAGCAGTCATGACACAGGTCTAGACATATGTAGCTTTTACATATCAAGAGACTATAAAGTATAAGATTGGAGCCGCATGGTGGTGGCGCATGCCTTTCCCAGCACTCAGGAGGCAGAGACTGTTGAACCTCTGTGAGTTCAAGGACAACCTGGTCTACAAGAGCTAGCTCCAGGACAGGCTCCAAAGCTACAGAGAAACCCTGTCTCAAAAAAAGAGGGGGGGGGGTAAAATTGGATAATTAGGGCAGACACAACGATTGCTGTGAATGGTATCTTATTTAAATAAGGAGCAACGGCTTTGGTGTTCCTAGAGGGTACATTCAAGGCATGTTTCATGTTCTTGGTCCATAGTCTATAACCAAGAACTTAAATTATTAAGGCAGTTCACCTTCACAGGCCAACAACTATCTTTTAAAATATATAATAAATTGGTATACATGTCCAAAGAACTTAGAAAAAGATGCCTTGGAAGCCTAGGAAGGAAATAACACAGATCTCTACAACTGAATTCAGAGTAGAGTTGTTGTGGTTTTCAGTCGTGATGGTGAGTGCTTGAGGTATGGCGTGTTTAGCCAGGCAGTAAAGGGCTGCTCAAGTGTTTCATGGAGCCTCCCAGAGGGATTCTTGGACTCCTCCAGGGTTTTGGGAGATAATGGCAAGGCTACTTTATTATGTATGATGATGCTGGTAAACACAGTTTGATATACTGTTATAATTACGTCACTTTACTTTATCATTTGGTTTCTTCTTGCAAAAAGGAGCTGGAGAATGAAGTTACTCTGGGGGAATTGGGAGGAAAGGGAGACGTCAGAGAAGCTAAGGATCTGAGTCGTGGTGACAAAAATTCCCTTGGGGACAAACATGATAGAAATGAAGTGTGGGTGGACCAGGCAGCCCTGCATGGCGTTTCTGTTGGTGGTGATTATCACTGGGTCCGGGTAGCCTGTCCCATCTTCTGCCAGTGGGCATAACTGATTCAGAAGTGCACGGTGACACATTAGTCATCAAAATATGGCCTTCTCAAGGTCATGACTTTCTTAACCACGTGGAGATAAAAACACCAGTCCTTGCTTTGATGAGTGGGGAACACCCCATAGGATGCTAGCACGGGTTGCTAGACTAGCAACTATGAAGCCCTGCTTTGCGGTTCCATGGTAGAGAGCACTACGGTTCTTCACTTATTGATGCTGGTGCTGCTGGGAGTGGTGGGAGGCTAGTCAAGGTCTTTCTGAACTCCATTTGGAATTCTACTGTGAATTTCCCTTAGTTCAAATGCTCAGGCTGGTCTGATAGAGAGCCCAGCTACTGGAGTGGTGACCTGCACAAGACATGTATAAGGTCAAGCATTCCTTCCAAGATTGTCTTGTTAGACTCATAGGATTCAGTGAATTACTTTACCTGCTGTCCTGGCTAGTTTGATGTCAACTTGATTGAAGGTAAAGTCATTTGAGAAGAAGGAACCTCAATTGAGAAAACACCTCCATAAGATTCGGCTATAGGCAAGTCTGTAGGGCATCTTCTTAATTAGTGATTGAGAGGAGAACACCAAACCTTTATAGATGGCACTACCCTTGGGCTGGTGATTCTGGCTGGTGAGTTCTACAAGAAAGCAGACTGAGCAAGCCAGTAAGCAGCATCCCTCCATGACCTCTGCATCAGCTCCTGACTCCAGGTTCCTGCCCTGTTTGAGTTCCTGTCCTGACTTCCAGCAGTATGGAAATGTAAGCTGAATAAGCCCCTTCCTCCCCAGCTGCTTTTTGGTCATGGCACTACTTTGGTCATGGTGCAATAGAAACCCTAATTAAGACACCTGCTTCCCTGTAACTTGTGAAGGAGGCTTTAAGGCTTAAGAGCAACCTGGGTATCTTGATTTCCCTAGCGTGTTGAGCAAAGATCACAGGCTGTGGCCAATTTTTTTATGTAGTGAAGGTACTTTGAGGGACTGCCCTGCTGTGATGTGACTTGTGGCTAACCGTGGTTCCTAAATTCTGGGGTTGTGGGAAGCAGAGCACGAAGTCTTTCTGCATGCAAAGGAATCTTCCGTGTTGAAATTTCTCATCTGGTCTGTTGTTTTTTTTCTCTTCTTTACTAGGGCTGCACAACCTCTCACCAGGCTAAAGCCTTGTTTGAGGTGTGTCTGTGTGATTTTTTTTTTTTAATGTCTGCATTTCAGGTCTCAGGATTGAGAGGCCAAGCTGTGTTTAGTAACCTCATTCACCTGCTGAAACTTGGGCTGACTAATCATTAATTGTGTGTGTGTGGAGGGGTGTGGAGTGTAACTTCAGCTGCCATACCTCAGACATCACCCACCTTGGATTCTGAGATGGTTTCTAACTGGCCTAGGGCTTGCTAATTAAACTGGACCAGCTGACCAGCAAGCCTCTCCCTCCTTCCTCAACACTGCTATAACAAACACATGCCACTGTGCCCGGTTCTTTTTTGCAGGTCTTAGGGCCTATAATTCTGGTCTTCCAGCTAGCACAACAAGCGCTGAATCCTCTCCCTAGCCTGTCCATTACTTTTTTTTATGAAAAGAACTAATATGAAATAATCCTTGATTTAGAATTTGAATATGTAACATATAACATAAGTGAATTCAGTTAGGCAAAAAAAAAAAAGAAAGAAAGAAAAGAAAATAGGCAAAAGGCTGAGAGGAAGAAAAAACAACCTATTGAGATAAGGGGACTGTTTTTCTATATGCACATATCTGAACTGAGTGTGAACTGGAAGATTCATGTGGAAGATTCATATGTGACAGCTAACTTTCATTGTCTCCTCTACTGGATACCAATGGATGTCTCTTGGGAGTCACTTAAGAGACACACCTTTGGGCATGACCTTGAGGATGTTTCTAGAGATAATTAACTAAAGATGAAAAATCCATCCTAAGTATGAGTAGCTTATTTCATGTGCTGGGCTCCCAGACATAATACAAAGGATGGGAAAAGACACACAAGTACTTGTATCCCCTTTCTCTGCCTTCTGATCTGTGCAGATATGAATAAAGTTCTAACCCTGACAGCCATGAGCTGTTCTTACCAACTATGGCTTCTTTGTCATGATGGACTGTCTCTCAAACCACGAACTAGCAGCATCCTTCCTCTCTGAGGAAAGTATTCGCTAATACATGCTTGAATTTTCAGAAATCTCTTCTGGCCCCTGTTAGTTATTTTAGTGTTTAAAGAAACAGCTGTTTCTCATGTTTCATGGCCCCTAAACACAAGCCGGCTGTCTGTAGTCATCAGAGACCTGATGACCTGGTCTACAGTTAGGAAGAAAAGGTGACAACTGTATGGATTCCCTGTGAGATAGTGTTGGAGTTCGTGAACATTCTAAGGGTCTTTCAAGTATGATTTGGATGATAACCAGCTTTTACTTTATGCATTTGATAGGAACTGAATGTGACTTTCTTTAGAAACACAAACTTCATTGACTGGAAAGACTCTGAGATTAGTGAACCTAGCATATCGTACACCTATGCTTGAAACGCTGGTCTTGGTCCACCAACCAAGCAAGGCTGAGCAAAGCCTTTTCAGCCTTGCTCTTCCTGCTTAGGGAAGGATGACATCCACCTAGGCAGTGGCCCTGAGCAGAGTGGAGTGTGTTCATTTGGTTTTAACTTTAAAGGCTGAGCCAATAGCTCCAAAGCCTAGTTGGGAAGAATGGCACCGGGGATGGGGAACGAAAAGGTCTGGGTTTTAAAGTCAACTGAATGCTGTGTGTTGTATTGACTCAGGACAGTCTTCCATGAGGGGAACAACTCACCATCTTACCAACGATCCCATGAAGCTTGCAACTGGTCACAGCATCAATAAAAACAGGGAGATCCAAAGTCTCTCCCTAGTCCTCTTGGCTGTTTCTAAGCATCGTGCTCAGCATTTCCTGGGTGGACATTGGATGGCGTTGAATTTAAAATAATGTGTTTCTCTGATGAGCGAACTTTATAAGTCAATCCAGTACTTTCATTCTGACTACTAAATTCATCTTTGTGTTAGACTAGGGAGAGAAAGAAAGAGAGAAAGAAAGAAAGAAAGAAAGAAAGAAAGAAAGAAAGAGATCAAAAAGTTTCTCCTTTGGAGTAACTCTAGCTGTCACTTCAATTTGAAAGCCAATTATTTTGAAGCAGTCGAGCCTTACAAAGCCTAAAATCCAAACCAGATGCCAGCTAACCAGAATATAAATATTTTCTTTGGGGGAGAATTCTGACAGATTCTCTCTCATTGTAATCCCAGCGACCTACCTGTGTGAAAGACAAAGGGGTGTCTCGCTAATTGGCAAGGCCCAGTCAGGTGTAAAGGACTCTGTGGGAAGCAGCAAGGTCCTGATTCTCTTGAGGGGTCCAAGACATCATGCCCTTGTACCATGCGGTGGTTTTTACTGGCAAGCTTCCATACTTGAGTTCAAATCCCAGCTCATTCACTTAATATATTGTAAAAGTAGCCAAATTAAAATGTTTGGAAACCTCAGACTCACCGTGACATGGGAATAGAGGCTGGAGAGATGGCCCAGAGGTTAAGTACACATTGGATATCTTCATGACTCAATCTTCACCTTGATTTTGGAAGCACTGTCTTTCACTGAACCTGAGCTTACTGATTTGTCAAGATCAAGTGGCCAGCAAGCTCCAGGGACCCTCCCTGTCTTTAAGCAGTGGCATTACAGAAATACATTTGCTGGGGGGCGGAGGTCCCAACCCAGGTCCTCATATTAGCGCCACAAGCATGCTGCCGTCTCTAGAGATCCCCACAACATTTTTTAAAGTTAAAAAAGAATGAACCTAGATATTACACTTTAAGTATTATTGCCATGCCTCAACCTGAAACCTGAGCACCTTAAAAGGCTAACAAAATGCAAATTTCTGATCCCCAAAATTCATAATCAGCAAGAATACCACTAAGATGACAGGCCTAGGTTTCTTGTGTCCCAACAAATCTGCCAGTGTGGCGGCAAGTTCAACCAAGCTCCATTCTACAGATAAGCAGACTGAGGCACAAGTTCAGGGCTATCATGAAAGTGAAGGGAAGAGGAAGGTGAGAAATCACAGTGTCTTGTTGCTCTGAGAGACACTTCTTCTATTTCCAAATCCAAGGAAATGAGGGGCATGCCATCCTAGATCTTCAAAATAGAAATGCCCTAAATATGATGTAGTGCCCTAGATTGGATTCTGGAACAGAGGTGGCAGCTGTGTGTGTGTGTGTGTAGAGGGGGAGGTTGTTGGGGGGGGGGAATAGGCACACTCCAGAGTCTATAATTTAGTTAAGGTACCACAATATCACTTTTGCATCTTGATTTTGGCAGATGCACCACGGTTGTGCAAGAACAGCAGCATTGTTGGCAGCTGGTTAAAGGCCACACTACAAATGTCCTAGTTAGAGCTCCGCTAACTTGACACAGCAGAGAATCACCCGAGAAGACAACCCCAACTCCCAACTGAGGACTTTCCCAGATGAGACTACCTTGTGAACATGTGGGGATTGCTAACTGATACAGGAGGGCCAAGCCCACTGTGGGCAGCACCATTCCCTGGGAGCTGGTCCTGGGCTGTATATGAAAGCTAGCTAATCATGAACAAGAAGGAGCCAGCAAGCAGCGTTCCTCCAGGGTTTCTGCTTCAAGTTCCTGCTTGACTTCTCTCAGTGATGAACTGTGAGACGGGATAATGTCCCCCCCACCCGCCGCCAAGATGCTCCTGGTCAGAGTGCCATATCACAGCAACAGGGAGGAAAGCAGAACAGCAGCCTTCTGCTTCTCTCGCAGTCTGACATATCTAAAATCATTTACAATGAAAAGGTATTTCAGAAACGGAAATGCCAGTCTTGTCTCTGCTCCTGTGCATGGGTGCTTGCCCAAGTGCATGAGTATATGTGTGCATGCGTCAAGCTCCCCATGCATACGCACCTGGGAAGCTGTATTCTCACTACTTCTCTTCTGCTGTTATCAAAACTCCATGATCAAGGCAATTTACATAAGACGAGATTTATTTGGGATTATGGTGCCAGGAATAAGAGTGTGTGCATATGTGCATGTCTCCGAGGCCCTGTGCAGGAGCTGGAGGTGCCGCATAACAGTGGGGAGAGCCCTGGGATGAAGCCCAGACTCGAGCTGTGAGAGCACCTCACAGCCTCAAGATGGAGCAGGCTGGAGAGATGGTGTGGTGGTTAAGGTGTTTGCCCCCCACACATGTATATGCGTGTGTGTGTGTGTGTGTGTGTGTGTGTGTGTGTGTGTGTGTGAAGTCATTGATAAAAGTGAGCATAGCGTCTACTGGAACAGACTAACCCAGGTAGATCCTACATGTCCCTCTCTGTCTGGATATTTGCAGCCACAAGTTCAGGCACATTTGCGAATACTAGGCTTTGGCCTCTCTTCGTCCTTCCCAAGGAAGACAAGGGGGTCCTGTGGGTCACTGGTGGGAAAAACAAGCCTAGGAACTGCCCTTTGTTTTCCTTCATACGGCGCGTGACCACAGAGAGGCTGTTTTGTCGGGGAATTAAAGACTGTGTCCTGGGAGGTGGCGGAAAGCTAAGTAAAGATTCTTCATAATTGAGGAGAGATCAGCTTCCCTGGGTCACTGGGAGGTGGCTGCAGAAGTGCTTGACTTGCTAAAAATGGCCCTATTAACTAGACTCAGAGATTCTTGGGATTTATGGGCTGGGAGTGCTTCTCACTGTAATTGCCAGAGCCTCCAGCGGGCAGAGGCAGCATGCTTCAGCCTGGACTGGAGAAGGAGAAGCCCTGCCGCCAGGCTGCCTGCTTTCTAGAACAATACAGAAGAAGGGTGTTCTGGGGTCAGAGTGTCGGCTCCCCGACTCCATCTATAACCTCGGGAAGAGCTCCACCCCACTCAACATGCTTGCTGCAAACAGAACCAACTAATTTGTTAAGTGAGCATCTACCATGCATCTGATCCCTTAATGAATATAAGGCATGGCACTCTCAGCAGCTCCAACTCAGGGAATCGTATCCTAATGAGAAACGATGGGTTAGAAAAGCAGCAAATGAGCAAACGAGATCATTTTAGGTGTGGGAAGCACCAAGGTGGCAAACAAGCATGGGAGACAGGGGCTTCAGGCAGAGTGGGTTCGGGTGTGGCTTTGGAATTGAGAACGGAAGAAGGAGAGTGAGACACGAAAGCGGGGACTCTGAGAGGAGAGCAGCCTCTTCCTCTCCATCCTCATTTCTCCCAGGCCCTGTGCAAGAGCTGGAGGTGCTGCATAGCAGTGGGGAGAGCCCTGGGATGAAGCCCAGACTTGGGCTGTGAGAGCACCTCACAGCCTCAAGATGGAGCGGGCTGGAGAGATGGCGTGGTGGTTAAGGTGTTTGCCCCCCACACATGAGAACTGGAGTTTAGATCCCCAGAACCCACTAAATGCCAGGTGGGCATACTGGCTGCCTGTAATTCCAGCATTGACACGGGGAGACAGCCGTTCCTCGGGGCAAGATGCCAGCAAGACTAGCTGTCGCGGTGATCTCTGGGATTGATGGGGAGGCTGCCTCAGTAAACAAGGTGGAACAGCTGTTGAAGATGATTCCTGACGTCAACCGAGAGCCTCTGGAAGCACATGTACTTGAACCCACACACATGCAAAACACACATGTGCGCTCTACATACACACATGAAAATGACTAAAAAGAGATTAAGCAGTATGGTGATAGGGCCTTGATTCTAAGGGCAGTGCTTCTCAACCCTCCTAATGCTGTGACCCTTTAATACAGCTCCTTGTGTTGTGGTGACCCCCAACCATAAAATTTTGTTTCTACTTTATGACTGTAATTTTGCTACTATTATGAATCGTAGTATAAATATCTGGCGTGCAGGATATCTAATATCCGACCCTGTGGGCCCGCAGGGTCATTCACCACAGGCTAAGAACCGCTGCTCTCAGAGGAAGGGGGTAGGCAGCAGGTTGGCACCATGGTTGCTCCCTAGGCAGATTCTAAACTGTGCCCAAGCGTGGGGCGGTTACCTTGACAAGGACTTTGTATCACACAAAGCATCTCTCGCTACTGTGGATCTTGTTCAAGTCCCCGCGTTGGCCAAGGACAGGTCGTCAGCTATCACTGAAATCCTAACTTTAGGGAATACACAGAGTATGACCCCAGGGCCTGATAGAGCCGTGGCAAATAAAAATAGTCCGGTTCCCTTCTGCCTCTGTGTGGTCAGCATATCTGGGCCTTTAGTTCTTTCAAAGTGGGATGGGTGATAATGCCTCCTCATGGCGACAGGAAGCACAGGTACAGTAGCTTCTAGAGCTCCCAGGTGCATCCAATACGCAGAGCCTTCCTTAGACACCCTCGCAACTTCCTGCCTTCTGCTAGGATTCAGGATTATATCCGGCCAAGGCCTTCTTTGCTTCTCTTGACTATCCCTGTCTGACTGTTGGCCAAGGCAATACTTCATTGGCTGGACAGTTTCTATTTTTGCACAAGTGTTCTGTGACTGATGATGTAACAGGCATATGGCACTCAGTTCCACCAGAAATATGGCCCCTGAGGAGGCGGCTGCATAATGTTCCCTACAGGCTGACTTAATTACATTTGCATAAGACCCTTCTTTCAAATAAGGTCCCTGTCACAGGGCCCAGGGATTTGAAACCTTGTTATAGTGGGGCGTGCTGCTCCCCCTGGGGTTGTGCTTGCTGGGTTAACATTGTCTCCTGCTGAGCAGTGGATAGAACAACCAATTGGACTGTCTGCTGCGCTGAGGGGTTATGATAGAGACTGTGAGGCAGGAAATAATTACTGTAGACTAAGTTTGGCAACCTGTCCACAGCTAGATAGCAGAGGTTAATCACGCAGAATCCTTATGGAAGGGGCAAAGGGCAGTTTTCACCCAAATACTTCCCGAAAATGCAATACCCATTATCTAGGCTTTACGTGCAGTTCTTTCCACTCTCTGCTTGGAGGTAGGAATCTCTGGAAGATTGAATACAGGGCCCGGAGCCCCCGAACCCTGTGCTTTGGTCAGTTATGTCTAAGGCACACAGACACAGAGACACATATGCACACATAGACACACACAGAGACACAGATTCCCACAGACACACACAGACATACACAGAGACACATATGCACATGCAGACATACACAGAGACACACATGCGAGCACACACAAAGATACACGCAAGCACACATAACACAGACACACACACGGGAACACATACACAGGCACACACAGATACACACAGACAGACACATGCACACATACACATATGAAAAGTAGAAACCCGCTGTAGTGCTGGGGGAAGCCTGTTTTCTACCATGCATATGATTTATCTTTTTTACACTAATTTTTTTTAACATTTTCATTGCACCAGTCCTGTATCAAATATTCCATATTAATGTTTGTTTTTCAGTCTTCACACTGGCTGAACACCTGAAATTAAATTCTGGTCAAGGTTACTGAGAGAGGGAGAACAGGAAGGGTAAAGTGGGAGACCTTGCCTGTTCTTCCCGTGTAGCCTTCTCCCAGGAGGCCACGCCAACCCTGAGAGCACCTGACCTCACAGGTCCTCAGTATAACAGATGCTCTCCCTGGCCTCGGGGTGTCATCTGCCCAGATTAGATGTATGGTGTATCCTCAGCACCCACCAGGATGGCCTTCCTGGCTCTGTCCCAGCCCCCAACTCTGCAGATGATCCAATCTGCTGCCCATTCATGGAGGTTGCATGGAAGGGGCCTGTTCTAAAAGATGGAGAGCTTTTCCCATGCCTTCTTTCTGGATATTGAAATGCAGTGTTACACTGGGGCGTTTGGGGGAATATTTGAAGCACAAAAGTCTCTTATTTTAATTCAAAGCCAGATTCGGTTGGACCATCTCGGTGATGTTCACCACGGCTCTGCAACTACCTCTTATCTTGGCCTTCTGGCGTGGTTGATCATCCCTGGCCTGAGTCAAAAATCGTCATCGAGGTACCGAGGTACCCTGCTGGTAAAGTGCCTGCCTGGCACACGTAAGACTCCATCTCCTGCCCCTCACAAACGGGGTGGCTGTACAGGAGTTTGTCAGCTGTCAAGTAGTAGAGGCAGGAGGTCAGAAGTTCAGAGTTATTCACAGTCATGTAGAGAGTTCAAGGTTATTCTGGGCTACTTGAGATGTTGTCCCGAGGGACGGAAGGGAGGGAGGAAAGAAGGGAGGAAGGAAGGGAGGAAGGAAGGAAGGAAGGAAGGAAGGAAGGAAGGAAGGAAGGAAGGAAGGAAGGAAGGAAGGAAATAATATAAATAAAGGTAGAAGAGGCCTCATGGGAAGGACAATCAGGCATGTATGGATGAGGACAGGAAATATTGCCACAAGGAGGCAGCCCTGGCCGTCCTGAGCCCCAAGACAAGCTCTTCCTGTCCCTGTGCTTCAGACCCTATCAGCTTGGCAGGGACCTACACTTTGAAGAGGAAAGAAAGCCAGGACTTAGCTATAAGAATAGAGATGTTACCGACCAGGGATGTCTTCTAACAACCTTGACTGATAGTTCAGTTAGCTGAAAGAGCCCAGATTCACACAAGCCAAAGCAATTGCTTGTAGCCCAAGCCAAGATACCATACCCTGCAAGAACTTTCCACCACATTGAAACTCCCTGGGAGCTTTTATAGCCTCCAGTAAGATCCAAATCTCTGAGGCTGGGGCCTGGTGTGTTTACTGCTTTTCTTTAATGTTCCTCAGGTGACCTTAACGATTTCTTAGGATTAAATATTGTGAGGAGAACTAAGGTCAAATTGAGGCAGCATCAGGCTGGCTCCTGCAGGTTACAACCTAGCTGAATCTGGAAGGCAGATGTTAGTGGTGGGGTCAGGGCACCACCTCCATGGCTTTTGTAGAGTCCTTGAATCTTGCCCTAGATTGCAGCCATGACTCTAGAGGATCCCCCAAGGGAGACAGACATCTGGGGGAAGAGTGGCAGTGGGAAGAGTCACTTTATTTGGAGCCAGCCTTGACGGGGATTCCCACCTTGTTCCCTCCATACCTCCTCTAGGACAGATCTCTAGTTACCTGGGCTCAGGTAAAGCTGTCTCCGTTCCTGGACAAGCCCAAACCTGAGCCCCTCTGCTGCTATGTGAAGGACGGAAGGTCTAAGTGGGAGAGAACCCTACCTGCCATGCCAGCTTGTTGCTCCAGTGACAAAAGCCGAGGCAGGAGGATGATGTGTCAGCTTTGACAGAATAGTGAGACAGACAGACAGACAAGCAGCAAACCCGAGGTCAGACTCTGCTTTTTAAACCTGATTGTGAGAATCGATCATCATCTCTCCTATCCCTCTCCCTCCTCCTCTCTCTCCTCGTCTCTTTCCCATCCCCCATCCTCCTCTCTGGATTTGGGAGAGAGTTTGGTGGCAGAACACTCACTGAGTATGCATAAGACTCTGGGTTTGTCTCCAGTCCCCAAAAGAGTGATAGTTTGATATTGAGAGCACTACTCTTCACCAGTTTTTTTTTTTTAAAAAAAAAGATTTTAATGGCTGAATTTTATTTATTTAATTGATTCATCAAGAAATCCTTATTTAGGCATGTGTTATGTTTGGCTTGGTTCTAGGCATGAGAGTTGAGCTATAAATGAGACAGACAGACAGACAGACAGACATGCTCTTTATGGAGTATGCATCGTGCTGACTTATTGACTGGGACCAATGGTGAACAAATCAGATAAAAGCATCAGGTGGTGTGCTCTGGCTATTATTTATTATTCTGTTAGAGATTACAAAGAGGGTAAGAGCTGCTGGTGAGGCGGCTCAGTGGGTAAAAGTGTTTCCCAGCAAACCTGGCAACCTGAGTCTGATCCCCAGACCCCACATGATGGCAGAAGAGAACTGACTCCCACAACTTATCCTCTGACTCCACACACATGTCCCATGGTACTAGCGTGGCCCTCACACACACACAAGCACACATAGAAACACACATCAAATAAATAAGTACGTTTTATAATTAGGGGAAGAGGGGCTGAAGAGATGGTTCAGCCGTCAAGAGCTTTTGTTACTCTTACAGAGGATCTGGTTTGGGTCCCAGCGCCCACTTGGTTGGTGGCTTAGAACCTTCTGGAACCCCAGTTCCGAGAAATCCAATGCCTTCTTCTGACCTCCAAGAGTAACAGACACTCGTATAGCATACATACACACATATGGGCAAAATAATCATACACATAAAATAAACATCTTTTAAAACGTGAGAGAAGGGGGGGGGTCATTTTCCTCACGTTAGCTCCAAAGAGAATATCTGCACTATGAATGGAAAATGACATTTTAGTACCTGTTTTTCACTTATGTGGTTATTAAAAATGGTGAATATTTCCCTATACTTAGTTTTTCCTATGCCAATGTGTTTCTGTTTTCCCTATAAATCATGTTGAATTGTAACAAATCCTTTGTTTACTAAATCCCTAACCATTTGGCATACATTGCAAGTGTTTTCCTTAGTTAACACTTGCCTTTGAGTTATTATGACCGTTGGTACTATAAAAACCAGCTTAAATTTTCCCATAGTAAGCATGACCAGTTTTATATTTTGTGGGTTTCTTCATATGGCATTTAAAACAGCCTTTTCCCCATCCTAAAATCATACACTCATGGCATTTTCTTGTGTTTTCACTTTTCATATTGCCTGGGCCCATGTAATAATAATTTTGGTGCTTGGGAAATGTTCTTTTGTGCTTTGGAGTTCAGAAATGATGGAAGGGATCAGCCTTGTATTAGAGTCCAGGGGGCACAGCTTTTCTGTGTGATCGTTCTGATTTTAATAGTTCAAGGCCTAGACGTCAAATTGAGTTCTCCGGGAAACTCAATGGGATCATTGCTGAGTCTGTGCACAAAGTAGCAAGCCATTGTTTTGTTGTTGTTGAAACAGGGGATCTCACTATGTAGCCCAGGTTAGCCTCGGATGTGCCCTTCCCCTGCCTGTTTCCCCAGTGCTCTGAGTACAAGACAGTGAAAAGTCACCACACCAAGCTCTAGTCATGTCTGGAAACTAAGTTTCTTTTTAACAAGAAAGGATACAGACCCATGAGAAGAGTTAATTGCCAGCATATGTTGTGAGACTGGAGCAATTATTAATGAAGTGGTAGGTAGTTTCATTCATTTAAAATCCCTTGGGGTCCCCCAAAGATGACTAAAAAGAACATATTAGTTGAGTGAGTTTTAACTCCTGTTAGAGGTATATCATTTAAAACACAGAAAATGGATCTTGAGGGAGGGCAGTTTGTCCCTATTAAAGCTTTAAATCTCCTGACTAGGACGTCTTGCTGTTTGAATTGTACCCTGTGGAGGCCATCCCAGAGAAAAATATAAGATGTGCACAGAGGAAAGCCCAGTGAATCCCTGTTCATGATGACGAACGGTATATGAAGAGCTCCTAAATAATGAATCAGCAGCTGGCTGAGGGGATCAGTTAGGATCCATCTGCGGGCTGCCATGTCAGAGTTCAAAGAACAAGGTGCACTCGATGTGCTGACAGAGAAACCTGTGAACTGACCACAGTGAAGACAGCATGCTGTGGGGAGCAGGTTGTGGATGCTATATGTAAAGCAACCCACCGACTCCAGCGCTTATTGGGGTACTCTGACATGTTGGGGTACTCATCTTTTCTCGTGGAAGTCACAGAAAACTAATAGGAATTACCGCCTAAAAGAACAGATGAGTGGGGGTGGTGTACCAGGAGGGGATGCCACAGTTTACTTAATTTTATTTATATGAATTGCAGAAATCTTTCATTGTGTTAGCAAATGTATTAATGGTATTTATATTTTCTAATGCTGACAAGTACTTATCTGGGTGGGGATAGTCTGGATGATTATACTTTTCTGTATTGAAATGTTTATAAATCCTGAAGATTAATCAGATATCAGCAAGTGCATCTAAGAAACAAACAAAAGTATACTGGGGGAAGGTCCAAAAAGGTGATGATCCCTGCCTTTGGGCTAAGATCAACTGTGCAGAAGACACCAATGTCTCTGGATTCATGCTAGTTTTGGAATGTTTACATTTCTTGGTCTGGATATATACTGATCTCTCTCTATTTTTTTATACACCCTATTTTCTGTTTCTTGTCCTACTGTGACAACTCTCTTCGGGTGTGTTTTAACCCCTGGACTGTCCCGTGGTCTGCTGCTCTGAGACTGAATAGGAGCCCATGACAACACTGCTTGTTACGAGGCCCACATAGTGTCCAGGTGCCTATTGTCTTCAGGCTTTTCCCCTGGGCCTTGCCCATCTTCGTGAGACGAGAGAGCCAGCTTGGTGGAATATATTCTGGCTATATTCTGCCCTGCCATAGGCCAAAGCAGCTTTATTTATTAGTCAGTAAGAGTATCACATATACAGAAGGACCTCCCCCATGAGTATCTTCAGTATCTCATTTGCTCTGGAAGGTGTTTGCATCCGCACGTGGAGATGGCCAGATTGTGTGTATTACTGTCTGTGGAGGGGTGGATGCTCTCAGGCAGTGCTCTAGACTCAGAACGACTCCATTTCAAATTCCTTTGACCACGGCCTGTCTCTCATGACCTTGGGCTGTTTACACATTCACCAAACTTGGTTGTGTTCATTAATAAAATTGAAACTACTAAAGATGTATGTCTCAAGACTCAGTTGAGCACTCATTGAAGAGCTTACGAGCCGTCCTTGCAAAAATGTCTGACACCTGCTAAGCTCTGTTGCTATTATTATTATGCTTGTCCCTTGGTGTCCCAGGATCTCCCTGAATCCTAAAATGTACATATGCTAGAGTCGCTTATATAAAAGGAGACAGTTTTTGCATCACCTACATACATTCCCCCTTGGATACTTTAATTTTATATTTATTTAAACATATATCTATTTCAATATGGTGTGTGTGTGTGTGTGTGTGTGTGTGTGTGTGTGTATGATAAAGTGCCCATAAAACATCTGAAGCTAAATTGCTATGGTTTGTATTTGGCTTGACATTAATAAGCTACCTATATTGATAGTTCAGTATCAGCTTATTTTATCTAAGCCCTTGTGATGTTTCTCAAGTTCCTTTTCAAAGCTCAGTTTTAAAGTTTGAACCAATTAGCATATTATTTTTGTCTCTTTCAAAGTCTTCTCTTGGCCTTATAATTTCTGACATGCAAGGACAGGGGGGCAGGCATTTCCCTCATTTACCACAGATAGCAGCTAGAGGTCAGAATTTGTTGCATAAAAAAAAGTTATATAAATAGAAATGCCAGTCAAGACTAAGCCCCAGGAAATGGGTAGAGTTGTAGAATTTTGCGTGCCACATGAAGATGTCATAAGATAAATGAACACCTGGTAAGGCAGCAAATTTGATGATAGGAGATCTGTTTGTTCTTTTGGCTAAGCACCTCCCTCTGTGTGTGGTGTGTGCGTGTCTGGGCATGGGTACATGTGGGCGTGTCTATGTGTGGCTGGGGGTGGTGGTGCAGGGAACAGTCTCTGCTGTTGGTTTTTCAATATCTGTCCACCTTCTTTTGGGGGAACAGTGGAAATATAGTTCTCATACTAACCTGGACCTTGCCAAGCGGGCTCGGCTATGCTGCATGGCCAGTGAGCTCCAGGTATCTTCTTGATTCTGCCTCCCCAGGGCTAGAATTTGTTGGTTTATTTTGTGGTTGTTGTTTTGGTTTTCTCTGTAACAGTCCTGGCTGTTCTGGAACTCACTTTGTAGACCAGGCTGGCCTCGAACTCACAGAGATCTGCCTGCCTCTGCCTCCTGAGGGATTAAGTGTGTGCTGCCACCACCTGTGGAATTTGCTTTTTAATGCAAACTCTAGGTGCCTGGAGGTTAAACTGAGGTCCTTGTCCTTACAAGGCAAGTACTTCACAGACTGAGCTCTCAATAGAACTGGTTAATACTTTTTAAGGTTACTATTTCAACACATTCCAGTTTCTTTCTGTTCCTTATTTTTGTGGGATATATATATATAACCTTAGTTTCCAGTCTATTTACAGACTTAAATACTGATGTGGTAGTTTTAATTAGAATGGCCCCCATAGGTTCTTATGTTTGATCACTTGGTGCCCAGTTGGTGGCACTGTTTGGGAAGGATGAAAGGGTGTGGCCTTGCTGGAGAAGGCGTATCACTGGGATTGGGTTTGCTCTGCCTATTGTCAGCAGATCAGGATGTAAAATTCTCAGCTACTCCTTCAGCACCACGCCTGTCAGCTTCCCACCGTGATGATCATGGACTAACCTTCTGAAACAAACCTCTGTTGACTGCATTTTACGAGAGTTGCCTTGGCCATGGTGTCTCTCCACAGCAAAGAGCAGTAACTAAGACAAGTGCTTTGCTCATTTCCCAGCAAGTAGACATCACAGTGGCCTAACAAACAGGAGTGATTTCGGTGCTCAGCTAACTATTTTGGAAGCCTGAAAGTAGTAATGATCTTGATTGGTGACCTTGACATCCAAGTCAAGAGAGCAAGTGACCCAATGGCAGTGAGACCAGACAACTGGTCTTCAATAGTGATAGGTCTGCCAAGCAGGCTTAACATCTGTTGTTAACTGGACAGGCAGTTGGGAAAAGCTGAGTGGGCACCTCCTTGATTATTTCGTGCTTTGTCACCCTGCTTCCAAAAGCCCATCCTCCTTTTCCATCCTCCGATACAGAAATAGCATCAACTCTGCAGGGGCCCTAAACAGGTGATTATAATGCAGCCATGCCTGGAATGACATTCTGATTCCTTAACAGATGAAGTTCCTCCAATTCCCATTTGCATGTTGATTTCCCATAATTTAATTTTCACGTGACATTTTATGTCTTAGTGTAACCTATTTAAAACCTGGGTGCCCTGGTGATCCAGTTAGACTTTAAATTTGCAATGAAACAGTTTGGTTGGCAGGGTAATCCCAGCACCCTGGTTGGCCTCTTTTGGGGGAACAGCCCCAGAGATTCTTTTCATCAGCCACTAAACAGTAGCTTGAACCTGTCTTCCCTTAATCTTTCATCTCCGCTCCTTCATTTTCTACTTGTTTGCAGTACTGGGATTGAACCTGGGACAAGCACACCACCTGTGCACTACGTCCCCAGCCCACCTCTGTTTTCTACGTGAACGCCCATCGATGTTCAAGTCTTCCCGTCCTTTGCTTTTGCCTACCTTCTCTCCTTTTCTCTCCTATGTGGCATCTCTTCCACCCCCATTCCCTTGCCAAAGGGAAGCTATTTAAAACTGTTCCCTGCAGTTTCCAGTCTTGTACCTCTTAAAGCCTGGGAACCAGCTGGCTACTGGCTCGGGGGTTGGAGGCAGGGATGTAAAATTCCCTTTAGTTCCGCATGGGAGGAGTTAAAGCAGGGCTTTCTCAAGTAAGCAGAGGAAGGAATATTATGTTTGCCCTTCGTACTTTTTTTTTCTTTTCACCACTTTTATTTTTCTTATTTTGAAATCTCTGAATAGAAACAGTATCTTGAGTAAGTCTTCTGGCTTTTTCCCATTGTTAGTTTCTGGGATTCTAGGTGTTAGTCCAAGTCACGGTAGGGTTTCAGAAAAGGAAATGGTTTATCTGCTTCTTGAAACTCTCCATCTCAGCCTCTTCCTGCCTCTCCCTGCCCCCCCCCTCTGCTTCTTCCTTCCCCTCCTGCCTCTGTCTGCCTCTCCCTGACTCTCTCTGCTCCTCCTGAGCTCAGCCTAGCCAATCGTTGGATCCACAGGCTACCACTATGGCTTCATGGATATTTTAAGCAATGCTGCTGGACAGGTTTTGTTAAGTGAAGTAGTAGCAGACCTCCTGAGCCTCCAGCTACACCTTGCACTTCCAATGTCCCTACCGCATCGCATGCAGCCAGAGTAGAAGGGAGTCTTAGGAAGCAAGGCAGAGAGAGAGAGTCTTCCGTAACTCCCTCCTCGACAGCTTCTCGCCAGACTCAGTAGCCCCTTTGGACAGTGTGTGCTACGCTCTAGCAAATATTCCTTACTATACCAAGAGTTTGCAGCATTTATAATGCTGTGATGCTTCTAGAAAATATCTGCTAGGAAAGCATATGATTTACAGAAAGACAATGGGCATCGCTTGTGAGGCTTCCCAGATAGTGGGAGCACCCGGAAATCTTCCTAATGCATTGAATTCATTTTATTCCAGATGTCTCCCAGGGAGCACTGACCCTCCCAGTTGCTGTTACCATTGTCCATTAGGCTGTCCCTGCAATTACTCCTTCTGCTTTCCCCGATTCTTTCCCAGATTGGCTTTGTCAACCCTTTTCTCATATGCGTGGCAATGGTGATCCGAATGGATCAATACCTCCATCATTATGACACTCCCTTCTCCTGACTAATGGCTAATGTGTATTCAATAATATATTTGTTGCCATTGATCACAAGTGCAAATTCATAATGTATCTGAGTGAGAGATGTGGATAGACGGGAACACACGCAGGGGATTGCAAAGAGGCGGGCAGTCCATTTGTTTCCAGCTGTTGAGCAGGTGTCGACGACATGTGTTCATCACGAGATATCCTCAGCTTTAGCTACTGTCCCTTGCCCCCACGAGATATCCTCAGCTTTAGCCGCTGTCCCTTGCCCTCTAGCGGCCCATAGCTTGATAGCGGGTGAAGATGCCTAAATGAATGAAGTATTTGAAGTACTAATATAGAAAGACCCACATATCAAGAGGAGAAAGAATGGCAAGCTCAGAATCAGCCTGGGTTATAGAAAAAGACCCGGTCCATAAAGAAAGAAAAGATTCGCAACCTATGGAGAAGGTGGCTGTGAAAAGATGGGTGTGGAAAGCTCTTGGGAGGGAGCAGGCAAGGTTTCTGCATGGACAGCACACTTTCCACTGTGACATACGCGTCACTCACGCCAGCTTAAGCCACAGGTAGATGTTTCAGTGTTGATAGTTTAGGGACTCAGAGGATAGTTCTGGTTTTATGCCCAAGTAGACCTAGGGCCCAAACAATGCTTTGGGATCCTGTTCTCTGTCTTTCGTCTGCTCCTCTCTGCATGGCTTCAATTGTCTCCAACATAGATGCCTTACTTCCCTGCGATTGGCCAAATGGCAACTGAGACAAGTGTCCCCTCAGTGCTCAGAGGAAAGGAGGGGTTCATTCTCTTGTCCTAATACTTGGTGTCCGTCCTTGGAAACATCACTTACCCATTCTAGTTGTTCCTGTCCTGCCCGGTCCTACAGCTGTTCAGTCCCAAAGAAACACACAGAGGTCTACATTAATTATAAACTGATTGTTAGCTCAGGCTTCTTATTAACTCTTATTATTTATATTAGCTCATAATTCTTTTTTTGTGATTTTTTTTGTTGCTGTTGTTTTTTCAAGACAAGGTTTCTCTGTAGCTTTGGAGCCTGTCCTGGAACTAGCTCTTGTAGACAAGGCTAGCCTTGAACTCATAGGGATCTGCCTGCCTCTGCCTCCCAAGTGCTGGATTGAAGGTGTGCACCACCACCGCTTGGCTATCCCATAATTCTTATCTGTGTTAACCACATGGCTTGGTACCTTTTTCGGCAGTCACATCTTGCTTGCTCTGTGTCTGGGTGACGACTGCAAACTGACTCTTTCTCTCTTCCCAGAATTCTCTTCGCCCCACCTATACTTCCTGCCTGGCTACTGGCCAATCAGTGTTTTATTAAAATACAATTGACAGTGGTGCACGCCTTTAATCCCAGCACTCGGGAGGCAGAGGCAGGCGGATCTCTGTGAGTTCGAGACCAGCCTGGTCTACAGACCTAGTTTCAGGACAGGCTCCAAAGCCACAGAGAAACCCTGTCTCGAAAAACCAAAAAAAAAAAAAAATACAATTGACAGGGTACAGACCATTGTCCCACAGCAATTTTGCCATCCCTTACATCAGTCACCATTGCAACAAGATAAAGGCATATGATTGGTTCAGGCTGACTCGTGTGTAAGTCTGGCTGGCAGGATGAGCAGGGGCTTGTGACTAACCATGACTGGCAACCCACGGGTGCCTTTTACACCTGCATTACAGCCTGGTGGATATTTAAGTTGAGCTTTCAAAGGTGGGATAGTTTTTGTCAAATGAAGCAGCAAGAGGCCTCCATTGTTGCTAGAGAAAGCATTAGGAGTAAAGCCAGAAAGACATGTGCCAGCTCAGCAGGTCAGGCAGCTTCAGGGGGGTGTTGAGGTCGAAGAATATGGACTGAGGGTTGCTCCTTATGGTGAAGCTGTGGGATACTCAGGACAACCTATTAGGCCATGCTGAGAAGTCTGGTCTTTGCAATATAGCAGTAGAGATGTCTGGGTTTTAGGTAGAATTTTGCTGTGGCCTTCTGTGGAGACACATGCCTGTAATCCCAGCACTCAGAAGGTTGAGGCAGGAAAATGATGAGTTCAAGACCACCCTGAACTACTCAGTGAGACCTTGTCTCAAAAGTAAAGAAAGAGTACCCCTCTGGTAACAGTTATAGACTTTAGCGGGAGGATCTTCCGCTCCTTCAGCCAATAGCTGCTGAAATAGGGGTGTGGCCTATTTATCTTTAAAAAAGAGCAGCAAGCCTCGGCTCGCTCTCTTGGTTCCGGCGACTAGGCTCCTTTCCTGACAGTTGGTGCTTTGTGAGTTTTACTCCCCAAAATAAATACCCCTTTAAATCCTAACTGGAGTGGGATTGTTTCGCGCATTAATAGGCAGACACTGGTTAATGGGGACCCGAAAGGAAATCATTGCAGTAATTCAGATGGAACTGAAGTATAAACGTTTTAGCTTCTGGTATGCTAAAAGGCCTAACTAGAATGTCTACATTGATGTCATTAAGAAAAACACACAGAGGGTGGGATCAACAGGACCCTCGTCTTTCAAGAAAATGAGAGTACGGGATGATTTGTGAGAGCTATGTCACTTGCTGAGATGAATCCAGAAGGACCAGGTGTGAGGAGAGGAGGAGGAGGATGAGGAGGAAGAGTGAGGTACCCGCTGTATGTACTCATGGTAACAGAACACTGGGTTTGCCATCCATCGCTATCACAGGATGCTCCATATGGGGATGTGAGCTAAGAGGAGCGGCAGGATTGTGGAATTATGGGATTGGTGAGACCGAAGGTCTCAAGAGTTCGTGGTTTGCTTTTGGTTTAGGGAAAAGGAAATCTGGAATCAAAAGCTAGTCAGCTGAGAGACAGTTTTCTGAGTCCACGGTGGTCCATGGAAGCAGGTGTCAGGGATCAAAAGTGTGGTCCTCTAGGGCGCCCCACTCAAGCTCCTGTGACTTAACTCATGCCTAATTCCAAAGAGAGGTAGATGGCAGACTGTGGTGGTGGCAGACTCTGGTGGCCCAGCTTGCTTATTAGCCTAATAGGTACTAATTGTCCTGTTCAGTGAATGGTTTGTCAACATGAGGGCATCTTAAGAGTTAACATTTTCCATACATAAAAAGGTGCAGGGGTAGGAAAGCATAGGAAAGTTTTGGGAAAGGCTATACACACAGAACACGTGGGTCATGGGTACCTTGTAGACACACCATATTGTATGCTGATGTGGATTTAAATGCAGGAAACCTGCAAGTCTTGGTAGTCAGTGATCATGAATGATAAAGTCTAATAAACTTGCTCTTTGGGATCCCCAGGACCTGGGTGGAGGTCCTTCCTTATCATGAAGTATCTCAAAGATGCTGAAACGTGGGCTTTTCCTCCTGAACCCTGCTTTTCCTGTCTACTGTCAGAAATGTGATGCTTTGGGGCATTCTCTGGGATTCTGTAGTATCCGTGATATGCTCTTGACTGGAGTCCTTTGGAAAACGATTCCTAAAACACCCACAGGTCTAATTTGGCTATGAAATTCTGTCCCTACCTAGATACTGCATTCTAGCGACTCAAGATCATGAACTGATATTTCTCAAAGTTTATGTATTACATTGATTTGAACAGCAGTGATCTCCAGAAACATGGCACTACATAAAGCAAAGCTTCCATGAACACTAAGCTTGGCAGCCAGACTTCAACATCACTGTGTCCCCCAGGGTTTGGCTGTTGTGTTGTGAAACGCCCATATGTCCTGCCTAGCAAGTTTCTCCCTAAGCTGGACTAAAGGGAAGTGATCCACTACCGAGCATCTCTCAATAAAACACTGCTGTATACTTCAGCAGCGAAACACTGGCAAGTCTGCCATGGGAAGGGCCAGCCCTCTCTGTTCTTATGAGTCACGTTTCTAGGCTGTTTATTGTCTGCGCTGGCAAAGTATAGAGAAAAAACTGTGAGGTATGCATTCCAATGGAATAATGGTGGTAGAAACATCCCTCTCAGGCGGGTTTCTAGGCATTTCCTAGAAATGAATGGGTCGCAAAGGAAATAATAGCGGGATAGTGGTGAATGAATGCTTGCTGCATGACAAACGCTGTTCCAGGCTTCCTATATGTATCGTCTCACACATAAAGACACATTTCAGCCATGTGGTTTGGGCAGTTTCCGTTCAGGAGATCCAGGGGGCTAAAAACTTACTTAAGGCACATAGCAATAGGCAGAGCCAGTGCTTAAACCCAGGCAGATCCTAGTTTGGTTTACTCTCACCCCACCCACACGAAATGCTTTGCCACAAGGCTTGCTTAAGCAGGGACCACCCCTCTCGTTTGCCTTGTTTGGAGTGTCCGGCTTGATGATTTATTTTTCCAAATTTAAAACTGTACTATATTATATATGCGTGTGATTTGAATGAAAAGAATCCAACCCTAGAAGCCCCTCCACCACCACCACCACCACCACCACCATTTCATCCTGTCTGCAGCTTGTAGCTGCATTGAGACGTTTGTAGTCTTTGTCTCCAAATTAGCCCAGCACAACACAGAGAACAGTGTGGTGTAAGTGTGTGTGTGTGTGTGTGTGTGTGTGTGTGTGTGTGTGTGTCCTTTCCTTCTGAATGAAATTGCTTCTCATGGAGCCCACCGCAGACACATTCAGAGAAGGCTGCTGCCTGCAGTCCACCCGGCAACGGTGGAGCAGGTGACGCCGCGTGCGCCCAGCCTCTCTGGAAGTGTCTGCACAGATGTGTACTGTTTCCACTCCTCTCCCTGCCTTCGGATTCCTGGAGCCAACACCCACCCACTCTGACAGCCTCTCTTTCTCTCTCTCTCTCTCTTCCTTTTCAAGGAAAAAAGAAAGAGGCAGACAGAAATCGAAGGGAAGAGAAGGCAGCTGGACGAGCAAGTACTGCTGCTGCAGCATTCCAAGGTAAGCAGCCGAGCCCAAACCTGGGCGTCATCAGCCCTGCAGATCACACCTCTCAGAGCCGGGCAGAGCTTGCCCTGCCGTGGAGGTGCAGCGTTGCCTGAGTCAACCTTTTCCGTGCAACCAGGAGACTGTCTCTTGGCTTTCTGTGTAATTTTTCTCAGATTCAGGCATCCTTAGAGCATCCTGATTTCTGCGAGCAGGAGATTACATTGCTGTTCCCGAGCAGCATGGTAGATATATATAGAAACTGGATGCGAAGAGTCCACATGGTCCCGCGGTTGTTTCTCTTATGTATTTTGTACAGAGGCTCCAAAAACTGCGCTTCACACACATAATGGACTTTTCGGAAAGGAGAAAGAAAGACTCTTTCTTACTGGAGGGGGGGGGGTGAGAGGAGAGATGAGCCAGTGTGTTCTAATAAAAGGACGATACTGCACATTTCAGATGGTTTATCTATTTTATTTTGAATTTATAACATTGGAGATGTCCTGTTAGACCAAGGTCAAACCTGGCTTTCAAATGATTTGACTTAGTTCAGTGTCTGTTGTACCTTATTAAGGAGAGAGAGGGAAGGGGAACCGTTTTGATTTTTTTACCCCTTTAAAACATAATGCACTTACGCACTGTAATTGATTACAGTGAAGGGGACAGCTCAGTCACTGTCACCAACGCTCTGCCAGTGGCTGAATATTGCTTTCTGCATGTTCAGATAATAATGTGGCCACGTTCACGGACCAGCCAGGAGTTGTTTCTTGCCTTTGACTGTCCTGGGCTTTAAAAGAGAGAGAGAGAGAGAGAGAGAGAGAGAGAGAGAGAGAGAGAGAGAGAGAGAGAACCTCCCGCTGGCCTCAAGTTGCCATGACCTTGTGTGTGCAGAATTGCTTTTCTTGAGGACTGGTTGGGGGGTGGCTGCTCGTGGGGTGGCTGCCCTGTGTGCATTTTTGGGACCCTGTGACAGAGTGGGCCTTGACCCTTGTATGTCTCGTTCTCTGGAAAGCCAGGCTGTGCTAAACGAATTCTCAGAGTGAGACTCATGAGCAAGGTGGCTCATAATCCAGAAGAGCAGCCCGACCTATATTTGCTCAGCATGCTTGTGAGTTCACCGTAAACTTTAACCAGAGACATGTGTTCCAGAGGGAAAAAGGCAGCATGGTGCTGATTGTCCTTTTTCTGTCTGACTTGTCGCTCCATCTCCAGCCTTTCCTGGTAGTGGCCCGCACTGTGTTCAGATGCTGTCACTGTTTCCTAACAACAGTCCTGGGGGAGGACTGGGGCTAAAATTAGGAATATCTTTCTATGGAGGCGGGGCTTACAAACACTAACCAAGACTGCACAAGGTCAATCTGGCGAGAGCAGGGTCTCTGGCCCAGAGTGCAGGCATTCCACCTGCTGTAGAAGAGAGACGAAGAACTCGGTTAATCACAGGCTAAAGGAGTGGATGCTTCAGCTGACAGCCTCTCTCCTCCCAGCTCCAGCACATCACAATACCTTTGTGGTCCTTAATTCAAAATCAGAGGATGAGCATGTCAGAGACCATGTTCCTTTCCTCCCACTTGTCACCATTCTGAGTGCCAGAGAAGATGCCAAGGACTCATTCATTGCTGGTGTCCAGCACAGTCTTAAACTATTCTGTTCATGCTCCATGCATCCCTTCCTCATCCCTGCACCCACCCACCCACCCATCCAGTTTAAAGAAACAATAGGACTTCATTGTATGTGCAGAAGCACTGAGGTTCCATAAGGGACTTGGCAGCATGAGCATCAGCCTGAGTCTGGCTGGCAAAGGTACACGCAATACTTGCATCATGGTAATCTGGCAAATAGGAGATGAGATGGGCTGAAGGTGATTGTTAGCTTAGTAAGCAGAGACCACTGTGTGTCTTTTCCTCTCTTGAAGGAAGGCTTGTGTAGTATGCGGATGGATCACTAGCCTCAAAAACTAAAAACCCAAAAGCTCCAAAGACCCAAAGCTCCAAAGGTGGCAGTGTACCTCAGGTACCACCCACAGGAGTGTCCCGTTTCTAATCACTGGGAAAGCAGGAATATTGATAAGGCAAGGGGAGGCTTACCTTATCAATGTTCACATAAAGCAGCCGGGATTCTATCTTCCTTTGTTCTGAGCTCAGCCTTCCTAAATTGGCTGTCTGGTTTTCATAGGCGGAAGAGGGTACCTAACTGCAGGATAGGATCTCTTCAGTTACCAGAAGGGAGTGAGTTCTGCTTTAAACGAACTGACTGTTGGCGGAACTCCATAGTGAGTCATCTTCCCTATCGTCAGTCAGTGTCCAGCCTGATGGTCAACCCCTGGGTGGAGGAAAACGCGCTCAGGCTGTTCTCCTTCCTGTGTGAACTTTTCGGGGGAGGGCTGCTTGCTTCCCCCACATCCCAGGAGCCTCCACACCCCTGTCAGCTCAGAAATATTTACCATTCTAGCATCTGCCTGGGACTTCAAACTCTCAACAATCATCACAAGATAGATGTCACTCTCTGCATCTCCCAGTCTGCAAACAAACTTATGATGGCGAGGAATTTGCTCAGGAGCACACAGTCTGTTATGTGAGGGAGGCTAAGCTGAAGCCCAGGGCTGTCTGTTCCCGTGGACAAGGCTCTTCCCAGGACGCTGTTCTCTTCCAAAGGATGGGCTCTTTTAGGCGATTTGCCAGACAGGTGCCAATTGCCATCACCACTGTCTCTCTTACTCTCAATACATTTCATAGGCTACAGAAGATTTAGAGCAAGTGCAGACATGTCAGCGTGATTATTATAGGTTCTTTAAATTAGTAAACTTTAGGAAAGACGTCAGTAAATGACATTTATTTCACAAATTTACATAATCCCAGACACTCTTGGAGAAAGTAAATATTCTCTGTGCAAAATCAATTAGAAAAGCATTAAAACTGGGTTTCATATTTATTAAGATACAATTTTGATGTTCTTTGTATCCCTCTCGTATCTGTATTTACATATATTCACATATCAAATGGATTATGGATGGTTATTGTCATACACTGAGATATGAATTATTTAGACAGACCTACTGGTCTCCTGTCAAAACAAATAAATAGAAAGCAAGGAAGTGGTGTGGGCATGGGTCTGTTTGCTAAATATTCTCGCTCATTGTGACTTTTGGGAGTGTATGGTAACACAGCCTACAAATCACAACCCCAGAGAACCTAGACAGCAATGAGGACACTAACAGAGAAATATGTGGATCTAATCTACATGGGAAGTAGAAAAAGACAAGATCTCCCGAGTAAATTGGGAGCATGTAAGCCATAGAAGAGGGTAGAAGAGGAGGGGAGAGAAAGGGAGGGGAGCAGAGAGAAATATATAGCTCAATAAAATCAATTTTTTAAAAAAAGAGTGTATGGTAATGCCACAGAATAGGATACCATGACTTTATATGGCAACTGTGAGCAATTCCTTACTGAGGAATTCATACAAATGACCAGTGTATGAAATATTACAGCCATGTAGGAAACTTTTAGGTGCTGTGTTTGGGTGCTTATCTTTAGTTAATAGCTAATGTCTTATGTAAGAATTCCCAGGAAATACTCAGAAATTAGCCCAGTAAACAATTCCGATGGCTTTATTAGTTTTGCTTGTTTATAAGACGAAGGATTGTGTCATCATTTCAAAAACAAAGAATGAGAACATCCTAAGACAGCCAACTGCACACTTCCCATCCGGATGTTCCCCTGACAGGCATGTGATTTATAGAACCCCACTTATTGCTATAGATTGGAATGTGCGGTCTTGGTTACAGGCTTCATCAGCCTTGGAGTGAAATTAATTTATGTTGACATTTGTATCCAAATTGTCTTTTAAAAAACATTTTATATGTGGGCTCTTTTGAATTCTCAAGCCATAATTTTTATGAAATCTTATCTGCCATTGTGGTACTCATGTTTTTTTTTAACCATACTTGGGGCTGGGCAGTGGTGACCCACACCGTTAATCCCAGCACTTGGAAGGTAGAGGCAGGTGGATCTCTGTGAGTTCAAGGCCAGCCTGGTCTACAAAGCGAGGTGAGTTCAAAGACAGCCAGGACTGTTACACAAAGAAACCCTGTCTCGGAAAAAAAAAAATCATACTTGGGAATATTTTCATCTCAAATGTTTGCCCACAAGCTTGTCTATACTTCAGTGGTTTGCATTTATCTAGAATTTATCTTTCAATAAGGTATGAGGTAAGGATAAAGCTTTACGTTTTCACTCTCAGTGAGCCGTCAGCATGATTTATTAATTCATCCTTCTCTCATTGATTTAGATGTCATCTTTATCACATGCATATTTCACCCTTACACCCAAGTCCACCCCTTGTGATTCGTTTCCTTCCATTTATCTGCTCACTCTTGAGCTGGTACCGTTCTCATCTAGTCCCCATAGTTGTGGTAATCTATTGTAATGTTTCAGGAAACAAGAGCCATCATTATTCTTTTGAAAAAAAAAATGGTTTTGGTTTCTAATCTATGGAAACAGTGATTTATTTTTATTTTTTCATATAATATGACTTGTGATAGCGTGAATTAAAAAAATAAATAAATCAGTGAATGTCTTACACCAGCCCAGGCTGAACTTAATTTTCCTCTTTTGCCCTTTGGTTGAATGTCTAGAGATCTGTCTATGTTATTAGTCTTTTCACAGTCCCAGGGTAGAGTCTATGTTCCATGTGTATCACAACATGCATCCCTTGGGACGGCCACATTGTGGAGTGTTGATCAGCACTGTCAGGAACAATTGCTAGCGTCACATCATCAGTCTTTTTCAAGGGCGGGCAATTCTGACCAGAGCTTTCTCCTCTGTAAAGTTGTTGTTACATTCCGAAGACCACAACCTTTCCTTTAGGGACAGCAGAATGGTGGTGGGGGTGGGGGACACCAAACACTAAATTGTGGCTGAGAAAAATATTCATCATCAACCCATTAAGATCATTCGTTGAAAAGCTCTTAAGGTATCAGGAGCTTTATTGCAAAGATATTAAGGTATCTTTTACTATCTTGAATCTTTAAAACTAATTCAGATTTTTCTTGGGTATTTGTATGTATAAAGCTCCAGTGTTAAAAACGTAAGCATTCTGGGCCAATAGGATGATGCCTTGGTGAAGGTACTTGCCTGGGAACTTTTCCTATCATGTCCATGTACTGCACTCTGAATTTGAGTGAAGGGTAAGACTCCATCACTTTCATTAGAGGTTTTGGATTGGCTTCTTCCAAATTATGAAAACAAAAACAAAAACCCTCTGAACCAAAGCAATATCTTATTGGGCATAACAAGGAGGAAAGGGAAAGACTCGAGGGTTAGGAGAAGGGGGGAGGGAAAGGGTATGAGAGAGCAATGAGCCACAGCAGATAACAGGCTGGGAAGATGGCTCCGTGGAAAAAGTGCTTTCTGTGCAAGCCTTGTACCTGAGTTTGCATCCCTAGAAACCATGTAAATGCCAGGTGGGCATGATCACCTGCCTACAGTTCCAACCTTGAAAAGCCAGGACAGGATTCCCCAGAGAGAGCTAGCTAGCAAAACTAACCAAATTAGGAAGCTCTGGGTTTGATTGATTACTCCCTCCTCTGTGGGTCAGGTGGAAAGAGCAATTAGGTATGGTTCTTGACGTCAACCTCAGGCCCCAACGTGGATATATACATGTCCATGCATGCCCACATCCATGCATAAATATGCATATATACAGGCATGCCACATATACACACAGAGGGAAATGGGGAAAGATAGAAAATAGCTATTGTATAACTCTGAGTGTTAGCCACTTTTTTCTTTTAGAGAAGTCGAGTTATCCATCACCCACAAATGCAGTCAATGATAACTTTAGTACGATTACAGGTGGATGGATGGTCTGGAGTGAAGGATAAACTCATGAAAGGTAGGGAGCAAATCCTATCTCCAGTCGCTTTAGCTACATAGTAATCACTTAGAGGTGAGGAAAAAAAATCATGTCTTTAAGTTACCATTGAAAACAATAAATTGAATACCATAAGTTCACCTTTATCTTATTGGCATAGTATTTTGCCTATGTGAATGCATGTGAGTCACTGAAGGGTTTTATTTATTTATTTATTTATTTTGAGGTGGGTGGGTTTTGAGACAGGGTTTCTCTGTGTAACAGCACTGACTGTCCTGGAACTCACTCTGTAGACCAGGCTGGCCTTGAGCTCCCAGAGATCCCCCTGCCTCCACCTCCTGAGTGCTAGGATTGAAGGCCTGTGCCGCCACACCTGGCTACTAAAGGGTTTTTTAAGAGAAAGCATGACATTGGACTTTTTAAAAAGACCATTTCAATATGGACTGGATGTCACATGGGCTTAGAAAATCTTACAATGGAGCTATAGTGGCATAGAAAAATGTCCTTGTCATTTTTGAGACTCAGATTCAAATATCACTGAGATGTCATGGTGTTCAAGATTTGCTTTAAAATGCTTTAACAGCAGGGCTAGATAGATAGTTCAGTGGTTAAGAGCACATACTGATCTTACAGAGGACCCGAGTTTGGCTCTCAGCACCCACACGCCGCAGCTCACTACAACTGCCTGTAACTCCAGCTCCACGGGATCCAGCACCCTCTTCTGGATTTTTAGAGCACCTGCACTCACATATGTGCACACACACACACACACACACACACACACACACACACACACAAACACATACATACTAAAAAACTTTAAATAACTTGTTTAAAAGCCTTGATAATGTGGAAATATGGCAAGATATTCACAATTATTAAATCTGGATATATATTTTTATGTTTACTCTATTTTTGATTTTTTTTTTTAAAAAAGAAAGAATGGTTACTAATAGAAAGCACAGACACCAACCACACTCTCTCAAGGTCATCCTTTCCCCAGGTCAGGGCATCAGTAAGGCTGGTGCCTTACTTCGTGTAGGTCTCTGCTGAAGTGTCACCTCATCAATGAAGCCCTTGAGACCCAGTTCATAAATACAGCAATGCTTTCTTTATTCCTCTCCCTACTTCCTGAATTTGCAGAGTCTTTGTGGGGGTGCATCTATATGTGCATGCATGTGTGTGAGCATATGTATGGAAATACACACATATGCATGTATCTGCATATGTGAGCAGAAACTATGCCTTCTTTCCCTTCTTACTGGAATAGAAAGTGTGTAAGGCAGGAGTTGGTTTTTTGTTTGTTTGGTTGTTTGATTGGCTTGTTATTTGGTTGGTTTTTGGCAACTAAACTAGTGCCGGGTAGGTTCTCAATAATTACACAACTGAATTTAAGAACATAATAAAACAAAAAGATGTAGAAAAAGCACAGTCCAGGAATCCTGGTTGCTTGGCCAAGCAGAAGTAGACAGCCGTAGCAGGGAGTCAGCCAGTGGTCAAGCTGAACAGTCGAGTGGTGGATCTGATGGAGAAGACCTGCCAGTCCGGAGAAAGTGTGGGCCCAAAGGTATCATCTTACCTGTTGTCTTCCCTCCTTCCCACAGTCCAAAGTGCTCCGGGAAAAATGGCTGCTGCAGGGTATGCCTGCGGGAACAGCGGAGGAAGAGGAAGCCAGGAGGCGGCAGTCTGAGGAGGATGAGCTCAAAGTCAAGCAGCTTGAAGATAACATTCAGAGGTAGGTGATTCCTGGTCTGCAGTAACTGCTGCTCTCCTGTAGGGGCCACTTTCTCTGTGCTTTGACCTTTTCCTGGGGCTGAAGACTTGCCTTCCTAAATAGATACTGGTTGTCTAGCTTCTGTGTAAATCAGTGTAATTCCTAATAATGCTAATACTGTATTGGTCTATGATACACTACAGAGATGTCTTCCCCAGCTAGTGAGGTATTATAAGCAGTTAGCCCTTTGTCAAATGCTCTTTGCAGCTCTCCCATCAGCTTTTGTCTTTTCTCTGTCAGTCTGGCTGTTGGCTGCTGTGGCCACTGTGAAGGGTTTCTGCATAGATTCTCCCCACATGATCAGTTGAGATAGGAGAATTGCAGCCAAGGCTCTTGGAACTACGATAAAGAGAGCATAGGAAGGAAGAGGCTGTGTGCCAGAGCTCGGTAGATCAGCTTTGCTCGGCCTCCTTGAACGGCTCAGCGAGTGCATTCCTTCCCTGACTGCCCTCAACCAGCTTCTGACTATTTCAATATAGAAGATAGGCAACCTGTCTCTGGCCAGGAAACTGGTCAGATCCATTCATGAGCAAAAGGAGAGGCTTCTCTTTGGCAACTCTAACCATCCCAAGCTTCAGGACACCTAGACAGAGGTAGGAGCTGAGGATAAGAGAAGGGTAAAGGGTGGGGGCGAATAAATCCATCTTCCATAATCATGATTGTTGAGCTGAAAAGGGAAACCACAGAAGAGTCAGTTACTGAGAAAGAATAAAAACTCAAACAGCACAATAGGGGCAGAGGCAGTGAGGGAAGAGGATAAAGAGAGGTTTGGGGGTCCCGTCCAGAGTCTGATCTTTACTGAACAGGAAAACCCAGAAGTGACTTACAGACAGGATGTCACAGAGCCTCCGAATAAAGGAATTTATGCAACCAAACATCACTCTGTAGCTCCAGCCTTCCACCCACTGCTCTGAGCTTTGAGTCACTCCTTTGCAATGCATTAGATTCTCTTAGAAGGGACATGTGGTTCTGTTTGTGAATACTAAAGTAAGCCTAGCATGGAGATGTGGTTTTTGTAGTCTCTATACCCTGGAAGTGGAAGCAGAAAAATCCAGCAGTTCAAGGTCATCTTAGGCCAGTCCTGGCTGCCTGAGATCCACTCTCCATTCAAACTGGGTGTAGCTCAGTTGGTAGAGCACTTGCCTGGCATGCACAAGGTCCTGGGTTTGATCCCTAACTCTATATACACCTATATACATCAGGTACAGTGGTGCGCACCTGTACGCTCAACACTTGGGTAGTGGAGTCAAGAGGGTGATAATATGAAGGCCATCCTCTGTTACCTAGAGAGTTTGAGGCCAGCCAAAGAGGAGGGCAAGAGCCTTGGCCCTAGAGGAGGTAGCTCGTCACTGTTTTCTGCTCTCTTCTGGGTTGTGGCAATCAGCATTCTGTTCTTGACATGCGGGATATCAATGAGGCAAAAAAATTTAAAAAAAAAAAAAAAACAACCGATGAGGGTCTTTGAAAGCAGATTTTATACACATTCCTTGTGTTTTCAAAAACAAATCTCAGATGCCAACATCTGTGGGCTTTGCTTCCTGTTGGAATCCTCTACTGAGGAATCCCACAGTCAACTATTATCAGTGTCTTGGCATGGCCCTAGAGGCACACCGGACCTCACAGTGGTGCTCTTGGAGATTTTAGGCAGCCAGATCCAGGATTGCTTGCTCTGTTTCCTATCTGTTCCCGTCAACAGGCCTTGTGGGTTTTTTCCCCCCACTTTCTAATGTAGTAATGCATTCATGATTTTTCTCACTGCTGTGGCAAAATACCAGACAGAAACAACGTAAGAGAGGGAGGGTTTGTTTTGGGGTCCTGGCTTCCAAGGGGTCGCAGTTGACAGGCTCCGTGCGCTTGGATGAGATATCGCAGCAGCGGGCCCGTGTGGTCGTGGCTGTCCTCATGACAGAAAAGACGAAGAGAGGAGAGAATGCTGGTCCTCCGCTGGCGTTCTTCATTTTCTTCCTTTATTCCACCGAGGCCCCCATCTCTGGAATTGGTGCTACACACATTCAGGTCGGGTCTCATTTGGGAACACCCTCACTGATACATTCTGGAAGGAGAGGTGGAGGGAGAAAAGAGGGATGAAAATGGAAAAAGAGAGGATGGAGAGAGAAAGAGAAGGAGGGAGAAGCCCCAGCTCACCAACTAACTGCCTAGGTGACTTGAAATCTAATCTAGTTGACAATGGAGCTTACCCATCACAAATTAGGTCTTATTCAAAGGCATAGTGTGTTCTTAAATTTCATTGATTAATGATAACTTGAGACAAAATTTGCTCCTCTCTCTCACTCCTTGGAATTATCCTAGTGAAGTTGGGAAGTCTCCCGGAATAGTAAATGAAATAGAATGAACTCTCAGCTCTGCGGGCAGTTCTCTGTGCGACTGGGCAATCTCTCGCTGTCTCTGGCCTCTTTCCTCATCTCTTCAGTGAGAAGTCTCTCGGGATCATCTAACCATGACATTTTGAGGTTCTCTCATCTGAGGAGTTGGCTAGAGAGCCTTCCTTTAAACAAATACACCTGTGCAAAGAAATGTCCCCGGGGTGGCAGGAAGTGGCTTTGGATACAGGTCAGAATATGGGGGAGGTGTTTATAAGTTCTCAGGAAACAAAAGGCCCATTTGTAAGTAACTGATTCACTGCAGAGATGACTAACCCATCCGAACAGCTGTCAGTTCAAAAATATGTCACATCAAATATTCACTGAATAAAATATTGAAGTCTCAGTTGCTAAGCAGGAGAAGGCCATGTAGCTTTCAAAAAAAAAATCAAGATACAAGATACAAGTGGGTTAGTCCACTTTTTCTCTGATTATCTCTGATGCTTATCAGAATGCATTCTTAAGAGTTTCCAAACAGTTAGAAACCTTAGGCTTGAGTGTGTATGCGTTGTGCCATGGGATTTGGCAACCGCTGAGACAGCCCTCACTCATGGCTATTCTGGAACCAGCACCCACGGAAATGTTCTTTGAAATTACAAAGGATGCTTACTTGGGATTCACTGTGTTCTCTGGACTTGCTATTTTTAGCTCTGTGATGTGCTGGTCTTTTGAAGTAGGTGCGGGACAGTCCACACTGGCGTGCTCCACTGTTGCTGTCCCAGCCTGGGTTTCTGCCTCACATGCGCAAGCAGACTCCCAAATACAACCTATTGAGAGTTGCCGTTTTCCCAAACCAAAACAATACTATATACTACATACAATACTATATACTACATATAAATAGGCTAGTTACTGTAATTGTATCTTCCACTGTTAGCTCCTTTACAAGTGTTCTTTTATGATAAAGTCTTTTGAGACACATGTTACCAAGTGCAATCATACTAACATTCATGTCATGCTGTAGGAAGATGGACAGGCAACATGTTCCTCCTCAACCCCAGAAATGCTTTGCGTTGAGAAATATATTGTTTTCCCATGACTTGGGAAGTGGAGACTCCAACCTCCCGCTACCAGTTTTCATGACTGACGAGACAGCCTCCTTCAGGTTCATGCAGGAATTGCAGGCTCCACTTTGGGGGTAGCTCCCTTTGGTCTCTTTCTGGTGCTCTTTAATCCCGAGTGTAGCCTCTTACCTGAGCACAGCCTGACTCTCTGCTGGTGTATCATTATGTAAAAGCCTCCCAGTGGAGCACAGTGGTGGTGAACCTGCACCACCAAATTTGACCAGACTTGGAGTCCGGACTCTGCATGTATGAGCTGATGGTGACTAACCATGTGATGTCTCTGTGGTTGAGATCTGTTAACTGTGCACTGATGAAAACAGTGCCCACCTTGCAGGGTATGTATAGTGCATGAAGGTCCCATGCAACCGTATAGAGCCAGGTACAGCAAGCTGAACATGAGCAGAACACTGTCACTATCTGTTCCATCTCTTTGGAGCAGGGTTTCTTACAACACAACTGTAATTTTAGGGCCAACATTCTTTGTTGTTGGAGGCTATCTTATACCTTGCATGAAGTTTAATAATATCCCTGGCTTGACCTAGGGATAGCTTCCGGTTGTTCCATGCCCCAACTCTAGTTAGTACAAAAAAAAAAAATGACTCCAGATCATACTAACTGTCCCGAGTAACAAAATCACTCCAGATAGGCCATGTAGAAAGCCTAGAGTTATCTGTTATTGGCTGTTTTCTATCACTGGGACAAAATATTTGAGAAAAATCAAATTAAAGGTAGAAAATTTATTTGGGCTTAGGGTTTCAGAGACCCACAAGTTGAGAACCACCGTTCTAACGACTTCTGAAAAGCCAGTGTGGGGTACAGTGCTTGGGACAGGATGTTCCTGTCACCGAGTCACACTGAAAACCTGGAGTACAGTTTAAGAGGTTTTGCGGTGCTGGTATCCGAAGCTGACACAAATGTGTCCCTTCAATAACAGTTCCTCACGTTGTGGTGACCCCAGCCATAAGAACATTTTTGTTGGTACTTCGTAACTGCAATTTTGCTACTGTTATGAATCACAATGCAAATATCTGATACCAGGATATTGGCTACGAGACCTCCAATATCCTGTTATTGAAGGGTCACAGCATTAGGAAGGTTGAGAACCCCTGCATTAGCATCAGTTTGTTTGGTGTTTAGCAATGTAGAATCAAGAACGATAAAGATAATGGGCACATTTCATGCAAAGACTGAGCCCATGGAAGAGCCTAACACGAGGAATGCTTACAGCTTCCCACCTCTGGACAGTTGCTACAGTAGAAGGAGCTGGGCAAAGCCATCTTCTTTGATAATTGATTCCAAACCTTTTAATTTATGGCAAGCCCCAAGTTTCTTTTCTACAACAAACTTCAAAAATAGTAATTTTCAAATCTGAAAGCATTGTGTGCCTATCGCTTGTAATATTATTTCCTCCCCTTCTGTATTCTTGGTAGAATGGAAGAGATGATGCTTCTGTTGATAATTTCTTACATGCCTTTCACTCCTCATCCATCCTGAAGGTGGTGTGTGAGATAGAGTATTGGCACTGCTGTTCCTATGTAATACGTGAGGCTGGCGACTTTATAAAGAGATATGTTTGTCTTAACAGTTTAAGAGGGAGGCACACACACACACACACACACACACACACACACACACACACACACACAAAACCATCACCAAATAGCATGGTGCCAATTCTGGTGAGGATCCCTTGATGGCCTCACATCTTGTTAGATGATGTCACATGATGTCACAGCAGAAGTGTGTATGAGAAGAGATGCCATGCTAGGATACAAATCCGACAGTGATTCTGGAACCAGGATTTCTCGCTTATTATAATACCTGGTTCTTACAGGAACTCAGGACTCCCAGTGACCTAAACAAGCTGACCTGAGCCCAGCCCTTTAAAGGTCCTACCCCCTCTCAGCATTGTCCTATGGGGGACTAGACTCCAGAACCAGGTACTTTTGCAGATATACAGATGCTGAAGCCCCCTTCCTCTGCAGAACCCGGTTCCTTAGCACACTAATGCAGTGTTCTTCCTTCTCCCACCCGGAACCACCTGCGACATCTAGGCTCCCTCACCGAAAGCTGAAACTCTAAACCTTGGCAGTGAGTGCGAGTGAGTGATGTTGAGGGATGGGCAGTACCAGGAAGGTTGAGTAGGGATGGGCGAATTAGCAGCCCATTTCCCAAAGTCATGGTTCTCATTCCCTTCCTGAAACTTTTTTTTTTTAATAACATATTTGGAGCACAATGTTCCATTTTGTTTGTACAACAGCGCATTAAGGACTGGAGGCCTGCATGTGACCTTTCTAAAACCACAGGATTCATGGGACCCCTTGCTTCCTGCTGGCCAGAAGCTTCTCTTGTCTTACTGCTAGGCCACTTTGTCTCCTTGGAAACAGAATCTCTACTAGAATAAAACCTGCTCAGGGCATCCTAATGTCATTCCTCAAGCAGGGAAATACAAAGGTAAAGGGGGTGATGTCTGATTACTGCTGGTGCCCAGAGAATTGCGGGGACACTTCAGAGTAGGAATGTCACTTTTGTTATGCTGTGTGGCACGAGAGCTGCCGTCTGTGCTAGTCTGCTGTCTGTCACTGTCATAAACAGGGACCAGAACGACCTGGAGGGAGAAAGGGTTGATTTGGCTCATACCTTGACATCACAGTCCATCACTGAGGGAAGTCAGGACAAGAACCCAGTCAAGTGGGAGCCTAGAGGCAGGGACTGAAGCAGACAGAGGCCATGGAGGACTTGCTCACTGACTTGCTCACTCTCCTGTTGGTTTTTGTTGGTTGGTTGGTTGGTTGGTTGGTTGGTTGGTTGGTTGGTTGATGGTTGGTTGGTTAATTGTTTGTTTGTTTGTTGTTGGTTGGTTGGTTGATGGTTGGTTGGCTTTGTTTGGTTGTTGTTTTAAAACAAGGGCTCACTATGTAACTGTGGCTGGTCTAGAGCGCCATATGTAGACCAAGATGGCATTACACTCATGGAGATCTGCCTGCCTCTGCCACCCCTCCCCCACCAGTTATTTTTCTTACATAGTCCAGGTCTAGGGGTGGCACTGCTCACAGTGAGCTCCTTCCTACATCAATCAGTAATCCAAACTCTGCCCCACAGGCATGCTCCCGGGCCAGTCTGATGGAGGCAGTTCCTTGAACTCTGAGGTTCCTTCTCCCTGGGTGTATCAAGTTGACAGCTGAAACTAACTGTGACACGGCCTTAGCCAGATTCTACATGCCGGGGCCAGACCTCCCTAAATGTCATTGGCCATCAGTTGTCCTAGATGAGCCATGTGGCATCTTGGTGACATTAGGAGATGCAGCTGCTCCAGATGAGGTGGAGAGAAATGTCACTGCTTTAAAGACTTCTGTTTTGTGGATCCCTCGGCCACATCCTGGGGCAGTGGCAATATGTACAAGCATATGTGCCTACTTTTATCCTTGCTGGTTGTTAAAATTCTCACTCTGCCTCATTCTTGAACCACCTCAAACAAGGCCTGAGGTGATGGAGGAGGGGCACAGAGGAGCTCAGGCAAGTCTCCCATCAGTTGTAGAGTGCTAGGGTAACTCCTCTCACAGGAATAAAAATGGGTCAAGGGGAGGTAGTTACAGCCTTGCCCTGTGAGAAAAGTTGAGAAGCAGTTCTGGTTCCAGAGCATTGCTCAGTTTCCCTCCTGCCAAGAGGCCCTGGGAAGGCTCTTTTATACTCCTGTGCCATGTTCTCTCTCTCTCTCTCTCTCTCTCTCTCTCTCTCTCTCTCTCTCTCTCTCTCTC
>NC_022031.1:50767555-50772554 GCF_000317375.1 Microtus ochrogaster
CTGAGAAAGAACATCTCCGAGTGCAGAAAGAACAGGACAATGGAGTAGAAGGATTTGAGAGGAAAGCAGACTGCTGTGTGCAGACCAGACTGGATAAGAGAGAGATGGGAAGTCCCTCCGCAAGCAGTGCTTTTAAAAAGTTGGAAGTCGCCAAAATACATAGTATACGTGAATGAAACTGTCAAAGAATTTTAAAACTTAGCCACGTTTTGCATGTGTATGGCTCGTGGGTTCTTTCTTGGTTCGGCAAGTCCGGGATAATCAAGGGGCGGGGCTCATGGACGAGGCACTTGGAAACTTTCTTCATAGCAGTTTGATGTGGCCATGACATTGAAGGGGTGCTCTGTCTCCTTGTGCTAAAGACTGAATCCAGGACTCTAAGTAAAGGCTGTATCACTAGGCTGCCCCTCCAGCTCCAACTGGCCCCTCTAACTGAAGAGGGAAAGGACAAGGGGGCTTTTGTCACAGTCACACAGTGACGTGCTTGTTTCGTGAGCCACACATTAGCACCAGCTGAGACAGAGTGTAGTAAACTCGGGTCACCACATAATGTTTAAGAAGTATGCCTGCTGCAAACTGGATGTCAGAGAGGCGACCATGCACCCCAAGTCACATTTTCTTTCCTAAACGATACAATATCGCCACTTTCGTTATTTTATACCCCCTTTGTTTATCTGGAAAGTTAATCCCCTCCCCCACCTCTCAACTTAACAGTGGAGAAGCTGAGCATGGCCAAGGCCCCAGGGCTCTCAGGATGGCCCAGCTGGGCCAGGCAATCCCTGCAAACTAAGCCTGGAACTCCCTATGTGGTCTAGGCCAGCATCAAACTCATGGTTAGCGTCCTGCCTCCGCTTCTCAAGTGCTGGGATTTTACGTACGAGCTACCACATAAAGCTGATAAATACTGGAGTCTTTTAACATCGTGATTGACCCATTCAAAACAAAAAAACAAGCTGGGCGGTGGTGGTGAACACCTTTAATCCCAGCACTCGGGAGGCAGAGGCAGGCGGATCTCTGTGAGTTCGAGGCCAGCCTGGGCTACAAGAGCTAGTTCCAGGACAGGAACCAAAAAGCTACAGAAAAACCCTGTCTCGAAAATCCAAAAAACAAAAAACAACAACAACAAAAAAAAAAACCTGAAAAAAAAACCCCAAAAAACAAACACAAACAAACAAAGAACAAGTCAAGTTCAATGTATTTCCATTGGAAGGAAGCTTTAGGGTCAGAGAACATAAACTTTAAGGGCTGTATTGGTATGTGAGCTGAAATTCAACTCTTGAAGGAACCAGACTAGAAAATGAAAACCCTTCCTAGACCTCAGCAAGGCTTTCGTCCCTTCCAGGCCCAAGCAAGATCCCAGATCTAGACTTGAGTTGAGGCATGATGTCATGCTTAGGAAACGGTGGCCCTGTGGATGTGGTAATGGAGCTCAGCTGGCAGTGTGGGCAGGGTGTTATGGGTGTTGTGTGCAGACCAAGCTCACTGGGCTATTCCCAGTTCTGTCACCTGCTATAAACAGCTGACGGGGCCAAGATTCTCTTGGAGGCTGTTGCTATCTCTGCTGTGTTGATTCTCCTTCAAGAGGAGGGGAAGCATGGGAGCAGAAGTGTGAACAGCATCTCTGCTCACATGGTGCATCTTCCATGACAATGGTTGGCCATAGAGTGGTTCTTCTCATAGGTTCTACTAACCGTTTAAAAGGTGGTAATCTCAGGCCTAACCACGGAAGGAGTTCCAAAGAAAAAGATCATAAGAGAAGGTCATGGAGGGTTTGGGGTGCTGGGTGGAGGGAGGTAAAATTTAGCCTAGAGATCAAGCAACACTATTAAGATTTTCAGAGTAATGAACCAGGCGGTGGTAGTGCACGCCTTTAATCCCAGCACTCAGGAGGCAGAGGCAGGTGGATCTCTGTGAGTTCAAGTCCAACCTGGTCTACAGAGCAAGTTCCAGGAGAGCCAGAGCTATTACAGAGAAGCCCTGTCTTGAGAAACAAACAAACAAACAAAGTTTCAGAGTTACCATAACCCATTGGTGGAGCTTGGACACTGCTCTGTGCTTCCATTCGAGGAAAGGTCAGGAAAATAATTCAAGGGCAGCCTGGGAACCAACTGGGAAACATGCTGCTTTAAGTGGAATTTGGCAGGGTTGAGGAAGACGGTGTACCAACAATGGGTGTTCCAGGACACCAGAGCACAAATAAAACCAGTCATTCAAAAAACCCTGAGGTCATGGTGTCTGAGTCAGAGGCAGCATCGGAAGCAGCAGCCTAGAGCTGCGGAGAAGGTGAACTTAAAGCCTGACAACCAATTCAGCTGTGTCCCCACCCCCATTTCTTCTTTCCATCCCAACGGTATTATGGGTCCTCGTGGCGTGAGGGCCTCCTCCTCCTCCAGCATGGAGCAGGGGTTCATCTTTCTGTGTCAGACCAAAGCTGCACAGCTCGTTAACTGCTGGAGAGCTTGGATGAACTACTTAACTCATCTGCAAACGGGACTCAGTGATGAGCTTCTCATTTGCTGATGCACAGTGGCGTGACGACAAGAAAGGTCTAGTGACTTAGCACATAAGAGCCTCCTCCCGCTTCTGCCCTTTGACCTCTTCAGATCCATCAGGGAGGTGGTTCCCTGAGGATTCTGGGCCTCTCTGGCCAGAAGCAGAGACTTCATGAGAGGGACATCCTTTCATTACAAAGCCAGCTCATCTGTGAGTCATTTTACATGGTTTGAGGGCCCTGAAAGGCTATCTGGTCAACCATCAGACTAATGTAGTTATGCTGCTGGATACCCCAGGATGCTGTAGACAGCTCTTGGCTAGGCGAGCTCCCATCACTGATGTCCTGTTAAGTTCAGTGTTTTATGAAGTTAGGGTTACCTAGGAATTTATTTAGTTCTTCAACGCACAGAGTCGGGGTTCAGAGCCAATCTAAGAGTCTAAAATCTAAGTCTCCTCAGACCTTCTTTTACTGTGCCCTAGGCCCTGGTTAGATTGTAAATCCGAAATTGCACAGGAGCCATTGCTGTTGGGAAGAATCGTTCTGTCTCTAGGGAGCAGCAGCACCCTTCCGTGGTACAGAGAAAGGAATGCAGGGATGAAAGCATATGCGTCCGTGGGTGCAGGTCCTCACTTGTCTCCATAGATACCAGGCATGCTTCCTGCATGGCTCTGTGTTGGGTGCTGGGGTTACTGAGATGACGGTGGCTAGTAGGCGCTTATAGACTTCATTAGCATCTTGTGTTTGGCCCCATGAACTGATTGTCGCTCTTCGTCTAGATCACTATACCAGATGTACAGATAAAAGGTTGTTCCTCAAATAGGAGACAAGGAACCTATATGCAGGAGTAGGGTAGAGACATGCATGTTGACCCAGCGTGGAGGAACAAGGGCTGAACAGGGCACACCCTGCTGCTTGCCAGAAGAGCCCTGAGCATCAGGCTCATCAGCACCAACTGGCATCATCTGTAAAAGGAAGGACTCCTTGTGTTGGGAAGTGCTTGGCTGTTCTGGATCCCAGGGCCATGGGTTGTGTTGTTCATTCTTGGCCTTTTGGCCTACCTGCCATATTCCTGTTTGTCACGTGTACCCTGTAAAAGTCACGTCTCAGTGATGATATTTCCCATGCTTCCAGCCTCTGCCTCTCAGGGCTTGAATCTCTGGGGCTCTCGGCCAGCAACTTTCACAGTTAACTGCTGATGCAAGCCAGGCTTGTGGTTATGTAGCTTGGCTGGAGCCTTCTGCATGCAACCCTAGGAAGGAAGCGCTGGTCTCCAACGATGACATATTTATATAGCAGTCCGGGCTGAGGACATTTTGGTTCCATAAAATGAACTTTGTCTTCCCAAGACTCAGGGCCAAATCTTCAAGAGACACAGTTTCCCACGTACTTCTGTTCATGGGGTGACTTTCCCAACCACTAGATGGCCTCCCAAGCATGCAAGCCTGCCCTGCATGGAGAAACCAAATATGATTTTCTGGAATTTTAAAACTTATCTTATTTTTATTTTTGAAGTACTGAGGAGCGAACCCAGGGCCTCTCACATGCTAGGCAAAGCGGCCTACCACCAGGATCCCTCCCAGCCCAGCCTGATTAGTAATGTAGACATTTAGACATGGATCCAGTGGCCATTCACCATTCTCGAAGCCATTATCAATCCTTGAATGTTCCTGTAATCATTCATTTGATAGACCCTCATGTTCTCAGGAAATTCAGCTTAACCTTAGAAGCTGCAGATGTTCCTGAATCTTTTAGGCCGTGAAGAGAAAACACAGGTTTAAGAAGGCGACTATGAATTTATAAACCAGTATGCTTGGGTTGTCCTGTAAAGCAGTGTGGGCTACATTTAACAGACGAGTCTTTAAATATTAAAACACTGGAATTGACCAGAACAAACCTTTAAACAGTTCTTAACCCATAGCAGGCAGTAGCCTTAGCATTTTAAACTCAAATTCATTTAGTCTTCATAATTTTTAGTTTCATATTCCTAGCTGCCACTATTACAGAAATGGGGAAACTGGGGGATAGATGGATTGATTACCCAGTGTTTCAGCCAGGAAAGGGCGGAGGGATGTTTATAAAAGTCAGATTGGGGGCTGGAGTGACGGCTTAGCAGCTAAGAGCACTGGCTGCTCTTCCAAAGGACCTGTGTTGGATTCCCAGAACCCGCACAATGGCGTACGATCTATAACTCTAGTTCCAGGGGATCTTCTACCTTCATTTGGCCTCTGAGGCTATTGCTTGAATGTGGTACATAGATATACATGCTGACAAAATGCCCATATACATAAAATGAAAAAGTAAATAAATCAAAAAAAATTTAACCTCAGATTAGTGAGACTCCTAACCCAGCTTATTTGCAGGGTACCCTGCTAGCCCCCCTGCCTAAAGCAAGCAAGGAGGCTGTATGAATTTACACTGACATGACATGTTTTTGGATGTCAGTCTCTTTCTCTCTCTCTCTCTCTCTCTCTCTCTCTCTCTCTCTCTCTCTCTCTCTGTCTCTCA